>NW_026623535.1:175928-207396 GCF_030028575.1 Malurus melanocephalus
CAGCATTGCTTTTGAAATACTCTGATCCTGTTGGCTGTCCTTTGGGAAAGGAGTAGGTAAGTTTGCCCACCCCTTTTTTGCTTTGTAAGGTATGGAAACATGCAAACATCCATCTTACCCCTTGCTCTGTGTTCCTGCCTGCCCATTAATATTGTGCTGAACAGTACTCATCACTTGCCCATTAGGGGTCATTTAAGCATAAATGACCCCCCTTACAGAGACTGTGCGGGTTAAAGACCTCTTCTTTGTSTGGCTGCTAAAGCTTTGAGATTCATTTGTATTGCAGAGCAGCTGCATAAAAAAGGTTCAAGCCCACCTTTAAAGGTCATATGGTCTCAGAGGAGGAGCTTTGACCTAGAAGGGTTTCCCAGGTGAAAAGCTCAGGGTTTGGGAACAAAGGAAAAAAGTGAGTTTTAAGCTTTCACATTCCTGTGAACAACTCAGAATGATAAAACTTGTGTCTTTTGTAAACAAACTTACWGGAAAAGGAGCACTTCATTTCTCCTCTAGAGGTGAAGATGAGTTGCAAATCTCCCACACCTGTAAAAGAATAACAATAATTTTCAGTTTGGCTTCTGACAGGACAGATCAGTCACACAAAATCCCAAGTGCTGGCTTCAACAGAAATGTCCYATGTCACAGGACCATATTCTTCCTGAAGTAGCAACTGCCTTTAATGCTCTGACAATGGAGGCACAACTTGGAACAACCAGCCAGTCCACCAGTGCATATTACCCATCAAAAGATGCTTCTTTTTTTTTCAGAGAAGCCCTCTAATTCTGTAAAACCCAATGAACTAATGAAAACTTCCTGACAAAATAGCACAAAATAAYAACTCTGCTTGAATTGGCATCACACTTTGCAATTTGCAGTGATTGAAAGTATAAATATCATTACTGTATTAATGCAAACCCAATGCCAATAAATGGCATRTTTTCTAATGAGGTTCATTTTACAGCAGGAAGAGGGGAAAGCTGGCTTTTCCGGCATCTAGCAAAGTGTTAATTTCTGCAGTCCAGCAACAAGAACAGTAAGAAAGCAAGCAATCAAAGTGGATCTATATAGGATGGTAGATTTAAACTGTTTAATTACTGTAGCTGTAGCTGGTTATTGCTAATGCATGGATCACAAAAGCGTCACTCCTGCAGAAATCAGTCATGCGARGGAGATCTGGAATTACAGATACTTCACCAATGTGAGGGATTTGGTCCAGTCCTTTAAARTGATTTCCTCCAGTGACAAAAGCCTCGTGCCTGATACAAATGCATAGTATGTGACAAATTTACTCTAAAGAAAAGCAGCCTGTAGCCTAACCCTAGTCAGTCCTAAAATACCATTTTTTAACAAAATGGCTCGTATCAAACTGTTTGGTCATTATGTATTTTTCTTTTTAATTTAAATCCACCTCTGCCAGATGGATAAAGTATATAAGCAGTTTTGTCAGATCCTAGCATGTCTTGGGGAAGTGGAGAAAGCCAGATAAGAGGTAACTATATGTGGTCAATGGTATAAGGTTCGATTTTTCCTCTCCAGCCAGAAGGCAAGCTTCAAACTGTTTTTCTGCTATAATCCCAATCATTATGGTCACCATCATGAACATGAACACAATCTCCTAGACTGAGCTATCTGTACGAGTTTGTTTCTTCCAAAGGCATCGCACATGCATTTAAAACTTAAACAAATGCACAGGCCACTAAAACTGGTATGATCACCAACAAAAGAACATGGATTGGCATCTAACTTCACTGGAGTCATTCATAAAGAATTGGAAAATTAGAGCATTACAGAGTGTGTGGAGAAGCCTATTAAATACTGCTTTGGTTTGCACAGRCAGGCAGGAAGCAAGGCGCAAAATATTTAAGGGGTGAATTAAAAGATTAAAAAAAAGCTGGAATTGTGGGTTGAGGTCTAGTTTACAGTAGAAAATTTTCCCTGACAGTACTTCCTAAGAGTGATGTAATACATGCTGATGAATAAGTAGGTACAGGCCATATTTATTCAACACCTCTCATAAAACTGTGCAAGACAAATTATATTTTTCTGACAAAACTGAATCTGTACTTTAGCTTTTTTATCAGTAGTTTAAATAAATGATAATACACTCAATCGCTGTTACGATCAAGCCCCCAGTTTTAGATCTTGTCTAATTGTCATTTTSTAGATTAGATCCCCAGAGACCATTCTGCTACTGGTTTTGATCATACCTTGTGAGACTTTTTTTTCAAGTAATAAGAAAGATTTAAAGTGGATGTCTCTTAAAGGATAATAAATACYTGGAGAAGAACGAGGAAATACATTAAAGCTGAATCACTGTTGTGTCACACCAATTTTCYCCTTTTACTCCCAAGATTCTACTGAAATCAATGAAGTTACAGTTACTTAAAGCTGTAGGACTMCATGAGTGAACCAGGTACATCACACTGTAATAAATTACTAGAACTTGCTGGCAGACTTGCCTRGAATCAAATATGTCCCCTTAAATTTCACACTATTTTTACAATCTTTTAGCAGCAAAGCAAAACAAGAAGTTCACTGTGCAGTCAAAACAAAATCTTTTTTCTCTGGTCTGAGTATTTAGCCAATACAGTATCACAGAAACATTGATTTCTGTTCCAGCCTAAGAAGCCTCCTGATAGTTTCATACAGAACCAAAGACCCAACACAATCTCTTCTTTTACGGCTAAGAAAATGCTAGGAGAATCGTTATCCCTGGGAAAGATTTCTCTGATGGACGAGGAAGGACTGTTCATTAGTGTCATGAATGATGCTGCCTCTTTTTTATGCAACTTGCATTCACTGATGCTGGCACTGTCAGAGCCTCCAACTGTGTGCACAATTCAGTTCATCGAACAAGGCAGCATCCTTTCCAGATACACTCAACGTGCGGTATTATGGTTGGGAAATTCATTCCACAGAGGAGAAACATGAATTATTTCAAATCTGAAAAAAAAAAGGCACAGTCTGTGCCTTCCTTTTCCATGCTATTAGAGAGATTATCAGGAAAAAATAAACACAGCAGTTACTCAAGGTCCCACACAAACAAAAACAAAGGCTGCAGGCCATTCCATACACAGTGCTGAGCCATTGCTYTTGTTTACTTGTAAGATGTAAAATAACATATTTTTCAATTATTATTTTTTAACAATTATTCAGAGCTGACAGGGCCATTTTTCAAAATTTTAAGCGTGAAAATCAGCCCCAAATGTTCCAAGTTTTTATTACAGTCTGTTTTCAGCTCCTCCAGCTCAGCCATTTCCTTTTGGTGCATTTAGTGTGGCAGTGACACGTCAATTTGTCTGTAGGGAATGGCTGCCTATCACTGATGCTGAACGTAGGTAGAGGCCAGTCCCACGCTCCTGAGTCACCTGCAGAGCTCAAGGTGCATGAACAAATTACATCTGGTCCCCAAGCATCAAGGACCAGATCCAAAAAATCGAGCTACAACACGTATCTCTGTRTGTGCCTTGGTGCTTGCCATACGAGAGAGCCTGGAGTTAGCAGCAGGGAAGCAGATACATCTACTCCATGAAGCAGAGAGTCCTGCAGAGATAATAGCTCACATCCCAGGAGCTGGGTAGGTGCTTTACATCAGTAATGCTGACATAGGGCAAAAAGCCCAGTTTTCTCCTTAGGGATGAGATGGTGCGCTCCCAGTATGGTGCCTGGTTCCCATTTGGCCAGGAATCCACTGCTTGGGACAGGAAAGGCTTGGGGACATGCTGATTTCACTAACCCCTTCACCCTCACSTCCTCCAGAAGACAGGGAAAATGCACAACTGGGGCATAGAATTTTTGAGATAGCAGCATTTGGCCCTGATCCACAGAATTCCATGCCTTCAYTTTAAAAGTGCTGGACTTAACAAGGAGCCATCATAGCTTACCTCTAGGAAAACCCTGAGGATGTGAAAGAGGACTACAGCTGAAATCCCTCTCCTCTCTAGAGCTTAGTTATTTTACTCTGTGTATTTTTCTCATTTTGGATGCCCCTTTCAGAAAGATGTCTCCTTCCTGCAGAACTGAGCAGYGTCACAGAGGGTGCCCAGAAAAACAACCCACATCACTGAAATCCTCCATCATTTGCAACAACTGAATATTCCCACCCAAAGTGCTTTTTCCCTGCCTGCTGAGATTTGCTTCTCTGTGTGGAGAGCTCTCAGTCCCTCCGTTGGTAAGGCACTCAAGGCAGAAAAACCACCCTTCCCTTCTCTTCTTTACAAAGCAGTCATGCTTCATAGGAAATATATACATACATATTTATATATTATATATATACATACATATATATTTATATGCTGGATAAAATAGACAAAATATGATAAGAAAGAAAAAACCTTTGGTCTTAGAGGCAAAGGATCAGACCTGGCAAAGCACAGCAAGCGGATACGAAGTGTCCTTGTGACACTGAGCCCTGCAACAAGATAAGTGGATGAACGCACTGTTCGTGGTTTCTAATCCGACTTARATGTCAGATAAGTACCCTGCTGCACAGCCTGGTCAAGGCAGAAGCACTGGTTAGGCATGCTCCAAAAYGGCATTAGATGCCTTAGGAACTTTAATGGCAAAGTCTGAAGGACTTGCATGGTCTTAAGTGCCTGTAAGAGATCTGAACATGACTTTCAGGGAGCTTAACACTCCAGTTCCTAATTTCATTCCAGTTAGGTTTATCATGCCAAATTTCCCTCCTTTGTCTGGTGCAAGTGGTGCTACACCTGGATGCAGAGCTTWCAAGGAGGCACATTCCCCAGCCTCTTCTCACAGGGAGTCTTACTGAAATGAGGAGGAATCTCTGATAAATCACTCGAGAATCACCTGATAAGGACTTCTTTGGGTCCTTTGAGACAGCTGCCAGCTTTGAAAAAAACAAACAAATAAACAATCCAATGAACATGAACAGGACCAACAACATGGACTGGAATGTGGAGCATTCATTTTTCCATTATCAGCCATCAAGGTAAAGGGAAGGAAGTGAATAAATTATGCGSCTGAAATATTTGTATGGAAACTTTTCCAAGCTTAGAGATAAAATGCAATTATTTATTACTTCAGGAAATACTCTAACATCAAGCAGTGACCCCTGGTTGGTGTCAATGCTTTCCCAAAAGGATTGCCATTCAGAAAGCTTCATGATTACCACATAAAGTTTAAWCAGTGCATTAAAAATAAATTAAAGATTTGCTAATTGTAATGTAATTAGCTTAATATAATTACATTGCTCAGTGACTGAGAATTTTATTGTTATTGTGAGATCTTTTCTCATTTGAGGTGGCCTGAAGTTAAGTGGCACAGTATTGACAACCGTTTCTTCCCTTAATATTCAGCCTCAGGAATGGGCTGAAATTTTTACCTGAATCTTGCAATTTATCACAATCAGTATCATCACAAATTACAGAAAGCATCCASTAACATGATAACTTCTAAATGAAGTGTCTGTAACCAGGGCAGTAGCAGCCTCGGCTGTTAATTTGTCATATTTCATAGCCAGCCTGACACCCTGTCCAATTTGCTTGTAAGCTTTATCACAAAGACAGCTATGAGCGCTGCCTCTGACTCTGAGCTGGATGGGGGAGACGGACAGAAATTCAGCAGCAGCAGCTTGGCTCTTCAGGTTCCCTGGTTCTGCGTACAATCCAAATGCAAAATAAATGGTCCCATGTCCTGATGATGTTTTTTTTATCTATTAAAATCTCTCCCTTCTTTTTTCCTCTTCCCCTTCCTCATTAAGACAACCCAATTTTTTCCTTAAGACTCTCTGCTGATCATAATTTGATGGTTAATATAATTTATTAGCAGTTTCAGGGGTAATAAGAAATAAGAGGGATAACAGTAGCCAGGGAGCATTGTTACTATCTTACACAGGCTCTCAATTTCAATCCAAAGCATGTCATCCTCTCAAAATGACCTGCAAGTTTTTCCTTTTGGGCAGAAGTTGTGCAGCACTGTAAAAATGGCCAAGAATATCCCTTCAGGATATTGGTCTCTCTTCCCCTGTTATCTTCCAGATGCTCTGAGGCCCTCAATCAATTTGCATTGATTTGAGCTACATCCTTCAATATGTACTATCCATCTGATCTGAAGGGAATTGTGTGAAGAGCACGTCTTTTTTTGTTCCTGACATGCCAAACACAACACAAGATGCTRCAAAACCCAAAAAATGGTTTCTAATAGACCATCAGGTGTTACAAGATGCCTGGACTTACAGAATGCAAGTAACCACATTTGTCTAACACTTTAAAATSAGGCTGGCCAACTTGGATGCAGAGCAATGTTAGCTTGAAGGGATTTTGTTGATACTATTGGATCCAGGAACATTTTTTTAGACCTTGGTCTGGGTGCCTGCAGCACCAACCACTTTGTATGAAACCAGGGCACAACCAATACCAGCCTGAAACCCTTGGGTTTTTCTGCATAATGAAAAATAAGCCTCTCCTTGAAGCAGGAGATATTATTCTCCCTCCTACACTTGCTCCATTYGGTGATCCCGAATACCTGCCCTTCTCATCCTGTTGATGGTTACCCAGCTGCGCTGTTGGGCTGTGGACTCCACCAGAATATCTAGCAGACAGATTCTGCAGAGCTCACCTCTCCAGCCTCTAACTGGTTTTGCAGATATGTCCCCTCCTACACCAGCAACCAAGAATAGGAAATTAGCAGAGAGTGTTCCAATCTTTACAGCTGAGCCTCCAGAGGGCCTATAAAAGCTCCCATACTGTCGGAGAGTCAAGGATAAATAGAGAGCTTGTGATGCCTGCTGTTAAAAGGAGGAATTTGAGAATGGGGACTGTCCAAGCACACAGAGGCTAAAAGGAGACAGAAGAATGAGAGGAYAGAGAAGATTGAAAGAAAGGTAGAAATCGGTCAAGAAAAGCCACAACTGTAGAAATGGCAGAAAGAAGACAAAAATTTAGACAAATTTTCAAGTTTGAGGGAGGTTATTTGAACCAAGTGACCATATGTCAGTCTCCTGAGGTTTTGCCTTTCATGTTGAACTCCAAACCCACAGATTCTGTAGGATGCAGTCTTCAGCACACGGCTACCACTGTGAGTGAGTCATTTGGTACAGTTCCTGTGGCAAGAATCCCAAATGTGTCAGGCCTGGACTAAAAAGCAAGATGGAGAATGAATACACCTGAAGGCACATTTGGCACTTAATTCTGAGCAGATATCACTTCTAATTATAGCCAGCCTTATGCCAGCTTACTACCGTTCAAGCGCTTGTGGGTTTGCACATTGAGTGCCAGATTTAATCCATTCAAGGTAAAGCGCAAGAGAACCAATTGCATTTTGCATGCCTTCTACCTGAATGATTTGCTTTGTTGTTCCCAATTTGCAGTTTGACTGGAAGATTTGCACCCCTCTGGTTAGTTCTGGTTGGCTTCTCTGCAGCCACAGGGGCATATTTTTCAGCTGAATGAAGCCCAGCTGGCAGGCTCAATTTGCCCCACCAATGAGTCATATCTTTCTCTAATTTCACCTGCATGAGAGAATTGCAGCTTCCTCTCCTAATTCCTCGAGTTCAAAATTCTTCCTGCAAAAAGAAGTTTCAAGCCCATCCCAGCACATTGAGCCATAACCCTGCTTGCCTCGAGGACAGTGGCAAAGCTCAGGAGACAGCCTCTAGTAAACATTACTTAAAAAGTAAGTTTTGTTAGGGGAAGCCTTTTCCAGTCTGAACCTGTATCAGATTTTGATATTATATGGTGCCTAGTGCTTCACAAGGACCAATGCTCAGCACCCCACAAGGACATGTTGTTTTCCTGCTTGATTTAGGGCTTGGAGCAGAGAGAAGGTTTAATACAATCATGCATCAATTTTTTTTCCAAACAGCACTGTGAAACACAGAACAGAAGGAGGATTGCCTCTTCACCCCTTAAATCCACTTAAGCTTGGMTTATGAGCCATATTCACCCAATTTTTGCTGGGAGCTTAAGACAGAACCGTGCTTCTGTTGCTCTGAGGGATGCTGGGAAGCTGGGGCAGGATTCGGGAGGCTCCAAACTTTTAGAAGTGCAGTGGCCTCGTTCTTTGAAGCACTGGGCTCAAACAGCACAGGTGTGAGATCAGCCACACACTATGTATGGAAATGGATGAAGTGCACACAGAGCAGAAGGGCTCGTTTTAATAACTAGTAGCTTTCAGAGCATGTGGTTTTTAGCAGCTCTGCCACATTGAGTTGACAAAGAAATAAAMGGGAACACTTCCCCACACACAAATCTATATTGATCCGAATATGGATCTTGTTTCAGTTTAGAGAACAACTAGCACTGATGCTGTCAAACAGACCCATCTGGAATTATTTCAGAAGCTCCATTTTCCACCCTTATGCACAGAGAGAGAGAGAGAAATGGAGAAAGGAGAGAAAATAAAGGAAAAAGGAGAGGAGAAAATAGAAAGAGGAAAAGAAAAAGAATAGGAAARGAAAAGGGAAATAGAAGGAAAAAGAAGTAGAGCATGGCCAGTGGCAGACTGTGTGAAACCTCTGCACTCATCACCTGCTTCGAGCACTGTCCTTCTCTCACTCATCCCTAATGAGCCAGTTCAGTTGTGCAAGGTAGTTCCTAATTACCTCTCTCCCGGTTTCTGTCTTTTCCCCCTGAGAATGGCCTTTCCAAGAACTAACTTCACATGCACACACCTGGTACTGTGAGATACGGAGCCTCACCATGGATACCAGCCCCCCATTCCCAGACCGACCCACGCTCCTGGGATTCGAGCAACTATCTCCAGGATGCTGTAAATTCCAGATGTGCTTCACCTACTGCCTGGAGACACTGCTCACAACTATTATTCTACACTCACACACACACACATACACAAGCACTGCCTATGCAGATCAAGCTCTGAGAAATGAAATAAAGCAAAATGGTAATCTTAATCTTCCCTTTAATATCCTACCCCGTGCCAGATAAGAGCAGCTGTGCTCACACAATGTGTCCAACTGGACATGATAAATAGCCTGGGAGAAAAGAAAAATACACACAGACACACAAATATATATGTGCATACACACATGCTCTAAGGAATTTAAAATATGTTTGTTCACAGAAGTGGTGGCCTCCAGCTCACAGCTTCCTCCATTAAGAAAAGGGTTTATTCGAAAAAAAAAAAATGGCCTGCCAGGGTTGAAATAGTAAACAAAATCCTAGAGTAAATATCTGCACGAGTAGCTCTAAGGGTTAACCTTACCAATGCACAAATACTGACTGGCTCTCCTTCTGTTACCGTGTAAATGCTGATTGGGAGGAAGAGATCATTCTAGGTCAGTATGTCCTTTACATTGTGAATAGCTTGACAGGGGCTAATAAACTCCTCCGCCTATGGCACCAATAATTTRTTATATATTTCTGGGCATCACATGCAATTTTTTATTTATACATGTATAATTGGTGGGTTTGATTTTAAAGAGGTAAAGCAGGACAATCCGGGTCAAGAAACATGCTTAAGCCAGAGGATGGCAAAGGCTCCCCTCTCCTAGTCTTAGCCTATGGTGGAGAATAACATCCTGGTTGCTGCTGCCAACACTTTACAGAGCAGCCGGGCATTGCCAAGAGTGGACTGTGGGTCAGCAAAGCTGACTTCTTACAGGGATCCAGTGGGTGCATGCATGAATACCCACTCCCACCGCAAAGCAATCCCAGCTGATTTGAGGAATTTTTTGTGAACTGACTTAATTGTAAAACTAACAGATTTCAAGTTTCTTTTGCGAGTGGTTGCTCCTCCTCAGCCTGCTGCCGAGGGAGCCATGCCCCAGAGCAGCCTGCCTGGCTCWTGCCTCCACCGCGCTGCATTTCACACCGATGAGGTAATTGCACCGCAGATGAGGTAACCCTGCGAGTTGCCCACCAGCTAGAAGAGGTTACCATATGATTCCTCATGTAAACACGCGGCGCGGTCCCCCCGGACGAGGGCTGACAGCTGCGCTCTGTGATGCCGAGCCGGTGGCCAGCAGCGGCCCCGGGGAGCCCCCGGCCTGTGGGGCCTTCGCGCCTCAGCGAGAGTTGCCGGGCGCCCGCCATGCCTGTGCCACACACCCTTCCAAACACAACAGGCATGAAGAACCCTGCTCTTTCAGCACTCCTGCAGCCAGGCTCCCCTTTCAGATGGCTCTTCGTCTTCCCACACCGGGGTTTCTACATGCATGTGCCTTCTCACGCCCTGGTGAAGCGATGCRTTTCTTCAGAACGCCTTCCTCCTGYGGCTGCAGGCGTTAGACTGGGGGAAATCCCTCCTTCCCTTGCCCAGGGCGTGCAGGGCAGAGCAGGGTGAGGGTGCAGCAGGGCGGGGAGCTGCCTGGGCAATCCCCACTGGTCTGGTGTATAACCACTGCCATTTTGTGYCAGTGCACTTCGCACAGGTGCTGTTCCTAGAAAGTTCCCTAATTTGCAAGCAGCACGAAAAATTACTTTTGTGGTTAGGCCACGCTGATGGCCGCAACCAAGTGTAGGCGTCAGAGGATTTGCAGGCCTCTGATCACCCCACAGGCAAAAAGCTTAAGCCAAAGCCCCCAAACCCAGATACCTTGTCTTCAGAGTCAGGAATCATTGCCACTGACAGTCCTTTACTAGCCAAGGAGCCCTACTAGCTCTKCTGTGCTAAGTATTCTAGGTGCTGCTTCCTACCTGGGTGCTGGGCAAAGCAGACCTATGTGATGAATGCATGGGAGAAGGAGGAATTCACAAAGAAAAGAGAGCAGGACACAGACTTGTCAACTCCCTAAGCTCAGAGCTCATCTGCACCTAGCTCAGTGCCAGAGGCTCTCAAAGCCGCCTTGTGACTAACAGGGTGGCTGGGATCAAATCATACCACAGCTCCCAGTAACTAYCTGTGTCTCCCTGGACTCTATTTAACCACAGAAATTGTGTGTGAGAAGTTTGTTTTAGCAAACTTCCTCTCAGCAGTGGCAGTCACTGATCTGGAAATCTGTACTGGGCAGACCTCGACCCAAACTGCATGTGACAAGTGACCCAGAAGGACCCTGAGGACTAACATGTCATTAGATGCGGGAAGGCAGCTAGGATGAACATCTCCTGTTCCATTCCCAGGTTATGAACCTCAGYCCCCTGGTCTGTCCATTCTGGAGGAGGTCTAACCAAGCACTCCCAGTAAGTAAGGCATGCCTGCACCAAGCACCCAAAGGAAGCTGTTTCCCTCAGCCCTGGGGGTATGAGGATCAAGGAGCTCCCGGCAAGAGGGAAAGGCTTTCAGTCCCCGTCTGGTGAGCCTATTTTGCCAAAAATGGGAACTACTATGAGCAAGCCCTGGAGGAAGTCACGTCTYTCTTTCCCCCACCTCCCAGAGCAGCTGCTTCCACAAGGAACAGGTCAAAACGAATGACTGTTATAACTGGAGTATATGAAGGGACACAAATCCCTTACWGCTGGAGCTGAGCTCACCTCACTATGCAGGGGCTGAGGTCAGGACTCTTCCCTCTACTCTGAGCTCACAAGACTGCCAGAGGGACAGACAGATCTCCTGAAGTCTGCCCAAAAGGGATTTAAAAAAAACAAGGGGAGAAGTGGGGCCACATCATATTCCCTTCCCTCCTAGCCTGGAGAGCCAGCAGGCTCGGCACCAGCAAACCTGCATAAGAGCCCAAAGAAACTGTGAGCAGGACATGTGTTGGACTCCAGACACTGCAGCTCGATTTTTAAAAGATGTGACTAATTTTATAAGCTCTAGCGGTTGCTGTCATGCATAATGAGATACAGTTAATCATTTCTCTGCCTCATGCTGTAGCTGGATCATCTGTGCAGACCCTTTTGTAGGGAAAACACGGTGCAGTAGGTTTTACAGGTCACTYTCTCAGAGTGGGTGCTGGTCACCCTTCAGTGGCACACCAAGACTGGCAGAGTCACAACCCCCCTCTGCTTCAAAGGGGTCTGGGAACAGCAGATGGCACAGACCTAGGGCATGCCTGCCATGACAGACCCCAGCCCCTTGTCTGCACTCCACCCACACTTTTCAGATATGTGCTGGTTTAAAAGGCAACACGTGGCCACAGCAAGGCAGTGGCTTGAGCTCTCCCAGACCAGCATTTGAGCAGCTCAGCTGGGATTCACCTCTCTGACCCCTGCCTGCAGTGTAAATGTTACCATCCAAGCTTGTCATTCCCTCTCATGGGATGGCAGAGAAGCAGGCATCCTGTAGGCACAGCCATCTCTGAAATGGTTATGGCCCAGGATGAATCACCCTTCAAAGGGTGATTTCCTTTCTAGTATAGGATCTCTAAGGTCATTAGCTTGGACCTGTCACCAGAAGAAGYCATGTTCGCTCAGACCAGATCCAGCCTTTGAACCTGCTCGGCAGCCAGGCTGGTCCCCCAGCACTGTCCTCAGCCCTGGCACACAAACCAAACCCCTATTGCCCTGCCTTGGGACATAACTTTCCCTCTGAAGGCCTGAATACAGATGCTGAAAGACAGGCAGGGCATTAATTATGGCATGAACTGATGGAGAGCCAGCAGGAAAAGAGTTAAGAGAGCCAGGGCTTGTTGCTATCCAGGAACCCAGGCTACCTCACCTCCCAGGATAACCATCAGCCAGACCTTTCTCAAGCCTTTTTTGGCAGGCTTCGTTGTCAGAAAACCACCTGTTACTTGGGAGAGATTCAAATGCATAATGAATTAAAAAAGCATATTGTGTGTTACTATCTAGCCCCCAGACAGATGTGTTATTTAAGTGTGGTTATGATCTGTGCTGTTAATTTTAAACAACATATGATCAAAGATCATGTCTGGCTTTGTGCTTTGCTTCCTTTCAGGTTCTGGCTTGTGTGTTCATGCCAGACAGTTGTGGTTTCTGTCATATGGCAGGAARAGCTTATTTTACATGCTGCCTAAATTTATATTTTATTGCACATTAAAACAGCCCATCAGAATTAAGTTATCGCATTGTTTATAATGGTAAGTGAATTGTGGCTGTGGATAAGAGAGCACCACAAAAAGGGATTTTTTAGAAACACCTACTCCCTACACTCAGGACTTTCAGCCATTTTAAAGACAGCAGCAGAGTGAAGAGCAGGAYTGAAATACATAAACCACATCACCGCTCCTGTGGGAAGGCTGGAAACTGTTGGAAATGGCAGTACTGCCAACCAATCAGTCCAGAAGCACCAGTCAGGCCCTTGGCAGGCAGGGAGACATGCTTAACAGATCATGAGATTTTTTTTAAAATAATACAGTTGGGGTTTTTTATTTGCTTCTCAGCCTGAGCCTTCAAGCTTTGCTGCCCAGCTAGAATAGCTCGACATTTGCCCTAGAAGAAAAGCTAAGTAAATAAACTGACCAAAATAAGGAAGAGCAGCCCTGTGTGATTGTTCAGCTTCAACTCAGAGGGAATGCATGTTTGAAGACGTCAGGTAAAGCAACAGGAGCTCTGGCACATTCAGACTGGTGGAGGGGTAAATCTTCTCTAGGTGGATTTCTAACTACATTGCTTTCAAAAAAAAAAAAAAAAACCCCACAGAATTTAGGGGAGATGTACAGCATAGCAAAAAAAAAAGTCATTCTTGCTGATTCACTGTGCAGGACAGGTGCTTCATCACCAGCACTGGAGGATACAGAGATAATCTCAGTTCAAACTTTCCAGATAAATATGTGAAGCGAGATTCATCATAAGAGAACTGAAAGTGAGAGTACAGGTTTAACATCAGTAAATGGGGAGCCATTTACCCAGCACTCGTCTGCACCAAGGTAAATGCAACGCTGCTGCCATGGCAAGCACAGGGGCAGTGAGCAGCTGCCGCCAGTTGCCCACCTCTGAAATGTGTTAGCCCTCCTTTTGCTAACAGAAGGCAAGCAAAGCTTCTGCCAGGCTGCAGACAGCTGCCAGGCTTTGACCACCCTGCTGGGGAGGCAATAATCCTCTGACACACAAGTTACTCAGGTCCATTACAGGAATCAGTCATCTCTTCTGCCCAGGTGTGCTGRGAGTGCTGCTCTGACTAAGGGCCAGAGGCTCTCAGCTCCTGCTCTGCTCAGGCCAGAGATTGCAGAGCAGATTCCCTTCCCAGCCTTTTCATCCGCTAAGAAACTGTTCTTTCTTTGTTGCAGAGTGTCCACTCTGCCCAGTTCAGGTGCAGAGGAGGCTTCATGGTCTCCCAGCACCAGTGTGCTCCCAATCCCACACAGATGCATGAGCAGGGCTAGCCACTGGCTGTCACTATCCCAGTGAGAGGCAGGCCAGCCCTCAATGTCATCTGTCACAGAAATAAATAAGGGGTAAAAACACAAACCCTCCCCCTCGTAAAAACATAAACTCTCCCCCTCCAAGGCTGTATTGAGAGTGGATCCAGCCTGCCAGCCTTCAGCTGCAGTGCTACTACTCTCCAGACACTTGGAAGAGATATCACCCATCCTCTCTGCTGGGGAAAAAAAAATGCCCTAAAACCTCTCCATAGAGAGGACCCAGAAAGGAGCTATCTGTGATACATCTGTAAAAGCTGTCCCCACCTCTGGGATYCAGGCTGAAATACAGTGTGAAGGCTCAGAGGTGAAGCAGTGAGCATGGGTTAAAGGGATTGCACTGTGCTGCTTTAACGTAGAATAATCCTGCTCTGTGGCTGCTACTGTTGAAGACCTGAAAACACCCTCATCCACATACACAGTACTGAACACGAGAGCATAAGGGGTAAGAAGGGATTGTTTGAGAGATGATACTAGAGCTGAGGAGAGGATTTTAAAGAGCACAAACTCATTTCATATGGCTGAGTGCTGGCGACACTAGGAGAAATTCAATGGATTATGTTGCACCAGAGGTCAGAATATAATTGTCCCTTCTGGCCTTTAAAACCTGTGAATGTATAGTGGAACCTTGAAATGACCAGATTCCTCAGGAATTTGATTCCTGGGGTGTATTTATTTATTTTCTTACCAGCTGCCAGACACAGCATGCTCCTAGACAAATAAGGAGGTGGTGGCTATGGGGTGAGTGTATCAGCGGTGCTAATCTCTTGCAGGGCTTCCTGCAAGAATAGAATAGAATAGAATATCTATCTGCTTCAAAAAATACGAGGTTAAGGGATATAAGACAGTTTCATCTTAAAATACTGAGAACCACAGTGCTGTTTCAGAAGCGAATAGATGTTAGGGAGAGCCAAACAACTTAGTGTACAAGTACTCATCAAGATTGTTTTTTTAAACAGAACTTTCCCAACCCCCATATTAAACACCTCTCTGTTGTCCTTGCAAAGGGTGAAAGAGCTAAAGATAGCTCCACTAATTGCTGTTTCCCTTTGTCCCTTAGCTCTGGAGATTCCCATCTTCTATATTATTGCTTCATCATTTTAATTGTGCAAGAAGCTTTTCACAGAATTAATTAGAATAAAATAATAACAATACAAAAGTAAACAGTTATTAGTATCTAGGAAGCATCACTTTTAGAGCAGGTACTTTGTGAAAGGCTATAAGCCACTATTTCTGTCTTCACATGCTCACGATTGGCAGCCTCATTCTGCAGCTCAGGGACCCACCCTTTGACCTGCTCTCACACCAAGGAGCCCTACCCTGAAAGTGCATTGTTGTCTCCTGAGACATGCACTAAAGGAAGGAGAGAAAAGTAAGTAAAGGCAGAATGTTCCAGCTTGAAACAGGAAGAGAAAGCCAAGCAAGTTTAAGGTGACTTCCAGCCACTGTTGCCTTCTCCACAGCCCTGGAGGTACAGGACCCAATCTACTCTATAACTGATATCCACGTGGGGAAGCAACTTGGAAACAGCTGACCCTCTGATACTAGGCAAAGACATTTGAGCAGACCAATTTACCGGTGTCATTCATTTGCACCTTTCAACTTAATGATACCTTACRGGGAAGAAAAATTCAAATTAAAAATTGAAGCTATTAATATATCTTTGGAAATGGTAAAGGAACAAGATTAAGACCAATAGGAGGCCACTAATCTTGGCATACTTCTGACTTTGTACCCTTTAAATCACTGTAATACCTTGTTCAAATTCCAACATAAATAGGATTTTTCTATGAGGGTGTTARTGCTCCTGCTGTATCAAAAGCTATATTATATTTTACAAGTCCTAGAGCTGAGAATCCCACTCCCAAAATAGACTTCCTCACCAGATGACAGTAACACAGCTGACAAAATAACATTRCATTGAAAAGTACATCTGTAGAAAGTGAAATAGAAAAGCTGAAGAACTCTTCTTCTACACCTTTTGGAATGGTTCAAGGGGCTTGCAAGGTAAAGTAGAATGCATTTTACAACTTTCTAGCAGAGATACTCTGTATTGCAAGGTAAGTGTGTCCTCTTGTGCTACTTCTGCCTTCCTGGTGACTACCGATAGGCAGACTCACATATATGTGACAAACCAGTCAAGGACAGGCAACAGGAGGGAACTGCTTCAAACCACCTAACTGCATCTTAAAATTTCTCTTCTCCCTGCCCTCCATTATGTCTGTCTGCCTGTCTCTGTGAATGCTTGTTTCCCAGGAAGGGAGGAGGAGGGGACCCAAACAAACCCTGAAGCAATCCCAAATTTCCTTGGTAGGGAAAAAAAAAATCTATTCTCCAGAGATCAAACCTTCAGTGAATCATTTTCCACTGCTCTGACATGTCAAATACTCCAGTGATTCACCAGTCATGGAGCTCTGATTCACCTGCAATAAACAGGGCTGATTGCTTCCCAGAAGCATTGTGGTTTGCATCATTGTTTAAAGGCTTCACTTCCTCCGCACAGCTTCTCACCTCTCTGCCCCACACCAAAGCCACAGTGGCAGCCAGGGCAGCAACAAAGAGCAAGAAGGCYAKGCTACTGGTTTTAGATCAAGGGGTYRAGAGGGAAGACAATCTTGGATAAATGAACGGCAAGAGGAGAAGTTAGGRGGGCTCGTGGATCTTCCCTTGTTCCTGTTTAGGTGTGAAAATAGGAAGGGCAAAAAGAAGGGACAGGAGGAGTTTGGTATTTATTTGTAGCTGTCATTGAGTTAATCTCCCTGCCAGAGCAGGACGCAGCTCCTCCAAGAGGGAGCACCAGAAATAGAACTGACATTACATCTAACGAGCTTTTTGGTGGCATATTCATTAAGCCTGTASAAAAGGCAAAGAAATGCAGGAAGCTTAGTCTTGGAAAGGCTCCAACTGGACCCCTTTGACTCATTAAAGGACRGAGTAAAATGAACCATGCCCCAGGGCAATCGTAAAAGGATAAGCAGGGAAGCAGGAAAGGGTCAATTCATTAAGGACTGGTGGACCCCAGCGGTCCCTGGCCAGGCAGTGAGGGGATAGGGCCATGGGATGGCTGGGGTGTGATGGAGCCCTGTACCAGGGATGTCCATTTGCCCTTGSCATGCTGGAAGAGCCACTGATGCTTTGTTCTGGCTGAACCCCAAAAAGGAGCAGTGAGGAGGTCTCAGCCCTTGCTCCCCACAGTTGCCATGAGTTGCCCATCCACCACYACCAGCAGCTTTCCTGAATCCATCYCTGGCGTGGGCTGGCCTTCCTGCCTGCCGAAGGGAGGGGGAAGGGGGGAAAAGTCACGCAGACCCTCCCGAGCCTTGCAGGGGCAGGGGGAGGGAGGGGGAGGCAAACTCAATTGAGCAGCTTTGCGGGGGGCCCCAGATTTTCTCAAGCCAGTCACGCCAGCTGCAGCCCAGCCATGATGAGAAAGGAGAGGAGACAGTGCGGCAACGGCTCCTACGACCCCGAGGGAGGAGGAGGAGGAGGCGGCCCAGGCTGCTAAACTGACACCAGGCAAAAGTTGGCCACGTTTTCCCCCAGCCACGGAGGAATAGCGCAGGCAAGTCAGATGTGACCGTGCTACAGGAGCCAGGAGAAAATAAAAACAAGTGACAGCTGACTCTTGAGGACTTTTGTTGGGGGGGGGGAGGGCGAGGAGGGAGGGAGAGACCTACAAATACTGGGGGAAGGGCAGAGCGCAGCCCAGGAGCCTTCTGCAGCAGCAGATGGAGAGGGAAGCTACCGCTGATTCCTGCAGAGTCAGGGAAGGAGAGAGACAGCATTGCACCGAGGTGATCACATGAATAGGGAATGAAGGCGCAGAACAAAGAAGGGGTTTTGGGGAGAGGGAGYGGGAATTCTTCACAGGACCCCCAGAGCTAGGGCGATGCCCTGGGGGCAAACCTTCAGGGGAGCTTGGGCACAGCCTGCGGAGGCTGCAGGAGGAYGGAGTCAGTGCGAGCAGAGGGGTGACAGAGGAGACATTTGTGCAGTTACTACGGCGTGAAGCTCACTAAAGCCCCACGGAAGGGCTGATTCCTCAGATCAGGACCCAAGCACATGGGAAGGAAAGTCDAAATTCCCTTGCTCTGGGCTCAGGGGCTGAGCTGCTGCAGGATGCAGTGAGTAAGCGCTGCCTGTCTTTCCGCTGGTCCTGAGGTCCCCGATGTGCCGGCGATGATTGTTATGACAGTCATTCTCCGTGTGATTGGCACCTCCCGGTTAGATCAAGGTCACTGTTAGAACACAGCTTTTCATTAAAATGGCCGAGAGCCTGTCAATGACCACAGGCCATGGCTAATTAACGGAGGACCCGACGCCCCCACAGGAGTAATAATCAGGGCTGATGCCGAGCCACCCAGCCTAAGGGGAGCCGGCAGAGCGATCCTGCCCCAGCGCCCTTGCATGCGGGGAGGACATCGCCACCCCCGGCATGCCGGGCCACCCGCCACCCTCACTGCTGCCACACCGGAGCACTGGCATCGGCTCCTGTCACACTGCTCTCAGGAGGCACAGTAGCATCCTGGGCACCTGCAGATGGCCCTTGTGCCCAGCTAGGTCGTGGATCCTTGAAAGGGRAAGGATGGATGACAACAGACTCCTTCCCCAAATCAGGTGCGCATTTGAGGGACGAAGACCCATAAGCAAGCTTTAGGTTTGAGGAAAATCCTTTTATAGAAATGTCAAAATACAACCACAGTGTAATAATAAATAATTCTTGGGACAGTATGAGGTTSTCTCAGTACCGAATTTAGCAAACATGACAAGGTCTTCTTAGGTAAGGAYACAGTGGGAATGGGTTCACACTTCTTGTATAAATTTTCAGCTCAAACTCCAGCACAGGTAGGATGCAATACACTGACCAAAGAATTTTTTCTTGTCAGACACCATGATGAAGCCATATCCAGACAGAGATTCTACACATAATTTTGATAGTACCTCCCCATGGTCTTAGTTTGGCATAACAGCTTATAAAAAAAATGTAGTTTTTTTCTCCAGTTTAAAAAATAATATATTTTATTCCAAAGGCTGTTGTATCTCTCAGTTCTGTGTTATAGCACTTCTGTCCAGATTATTTCCTAGGACTGTCTTATTTATTTTCCCACCACTGAGTGATGATGGATGAGTTCCTCATCATGGAAAAATGGGCCTCTGGGCTGCCTCCAGACTGCCACAAATATCATGCATTTACTTTTGCAATTGAACCAGTGCCTGCAAGCCATACTGCCTCGTGTTCCCTCGCAGACAAACTCCTCCCAGTTCAACACCAGTTGCACCTTATGGACAGGTTATGCTAATCTCAAGAGAGTTGTGTGAACCTCTTGCAATGTAGTTCCACACAAGTTTGTTTACTGATGAGCTTTTTCCTATTTTAGCAAAACATTTCCACTTTATGTCCATCTCAGAATAAAAAGACATTTTGGAATTGTTGCGGCGTCCAGATGTCCTTATTTTATGTCTGTGGAGGCCCTGCCCAACTTCCATCTTGAGATGAAAGAGAACCAGTTACTGGAATTTGGCAACACAAATGACAGGTTATAGACTAGGACAAGGGGGAATGGCTTTAAACTGACAGATGGCAGGTTTAGATTAGATATTAGGAAAAAATTCTTCACTGTGACAGTGATGAAACACTGGACCAGGGTGTCCAGAGAAGTTGTGGATACCCCATTCTTGGAAAAGTTCGAGGCCAGATTGGATGGGGCCTTGAGCAACCTGGTCTAGTGGAAGATGTCCCTKCTCTTGGCAGGGGCATTCAACCCAGGCSATCTTTAAAGTCKCTTCCAACCCAAACCATTCTATGATTCTATATTAAGCCTATTCTGTGTGATTTTACAGCATCACATGTTTCTGACCCACTGAACACACGAAAGAAGTTTGACTTCCTAAACCTCTGGTATACCTTCTCATACACCTTCAGTGGGTTCCCAGCAGAGGAGGAGAGGAAAACTCCCTCCTCCTGCCCCCAGTTTGTTCTCAGGCTAAACAAATGTTTTTCAGCCTTCCCAGCAGTTTCTTCCATGTGGTTTACAAGTGACATATTAGGCCCCACACCTGAAGATAGTTTTGTAGACTATCCAGTCCAACCGGAGCTGGGCCTTTTAGCATACGTTGCTTGGCACAAGTTAATTTGTGACAATAGTGATGCTTAATTTTGACTGTGATTGTGGGTGAATGGCAAAAGACAGCAGGGACAACCCTTGCACATGAGATGCGCTTTGTAATACAATTTTTTTTAAGTGTGTCCTAAAGAATTTCTTTTTAATTGCTGCGAAAAAGAAGGTAAGCCGTGTGTAATTTAGCCAGCATCTCACTCTGATCTGTAACTGCCTAATCCAGGCCAGGACTTCAAGAAACCCATTACAGTGACACTGGGCACCCACTGTGAGAGTCAGTCTGGGAGCTAGACAGCTAGGAAAAACTACAGCTTTGGTCTGTGTCCAGCAGCCTAAATAAAAAGTTTCCTTTCCATGCTTTGCATTAATCACAAAAGAGCACTAGCTATCTCTTTTATACAGTAAATATGCACTGCCACAGTAACATATCACATTAAAGTCACACTGGTAAAAGCTCAAGCACAGGATGTTAAAAATGAGGTGTTTTATTGTGTTATCTCAGATGAGTTTCTCCTTTTTAATGACACATGGTRCTCATACAGAAATGTCAATTCCAGGCATGCAAAGAGCATTTGTTGCTTTCTCCTCTCCCAAGTAAATAATCATAGAGTTGGCTTTGAGAAAATTATTTTTGTATAAATGTATATGTTCATATATTTGTGTGTAGAGAGAATTGTGATTGTTTATTTAATTTTCATTGTCCATTTGCACTTCGATGATGCTCAGTATTCTTTGCACAAAGGTGTAAATGCTAAAACTGAGATTTTTCTGTTATTCACGAGACTTTAGAGGCTTTGGCTTTAAGTAAAGTATCAAATGTTACGAGTTCATGATGAGGTGCAAGACCTACCAACATGAGTAACATTTTGCAAGATAAATTATATATAGTAAGTCAACAATGAAAATTTACCTTGAAAAAACAACTCACCTGAAATACCTCTATGTTACCATTACTAAGAATTGAACAGCTGCACCTCCTGACTTCAGTATTAACAAGGCTTTTCTAATAGTTTGCTATGCACTCAATCTTTGTGATGGTGTTTAAAAAAGAAAAAAAAGAGAGAAAATCAAGGACTGAAGTTCAGCACTCTCAGAGGGGAATACAGTGGGGAGTAGCAAATTTTGAGCAGTGCTAATTCCCATGCTGCTAATTGGACAGAGGCCATTTCCTGCACGCTAAAGTCAAACAGGACAGGAGCATATGGGCTTTCAGAGAGAGAGTTGGGTCTTTGCGATGGAAAAGAAAACACACACTAAAAAACCACCCTAGAAGCCCCACAGAATATTGGTGATTGCAGAGAAATTACAGACAAATTACAAACTTAAAAGCTGTGTGCACAGATGCTGCTCCTATTGCTTCTGGGAGAACTGCGCCTTTGAAAAGATGGTGCTCATTCCTTAGGGATATGCCATTTTCAGTGCCCAATATTCTCCCTTGGCCCTACTGTTAAAGGGGATAGGGTTTGATTTGTTTTCTTTATTAATTTTTAATTATTTTTCACTTTATCTGCATTTCTTATAGGTTTCAATGGCAGGATGAGATCCTCATTGGTAAGCTTTCCTGAAAGCAGCCAGTGCAGCTCTCACGGGCCTGAAGGAGGGTGGCAAGCTCCATAATGTCACAGAGGGGACAGACCTGCCCTACAAGCTGAAAGTTTTAGGAATCCACATCAGTCAGCCAGAGAATCTTTYATTCAGCTGTGTCATATTCAGCCAAGCAAAACATTTATTGTCAATGGAAACCATATCAGGAAAAGTATCAAGCATTACCTGCTCTTCTTTAAACATTTTAAATCCAAGCACAAAAGATTTGAAAAATTAGTTTAGGACAGGCATAGGSAGGTCACCCTTCAGGGATGTGACAGAGCTGGGATCTTAGGGGTGAGGGATGCTCCTGGAGATGCTGATTGGCTCACTTCCCTCTATCTTTCTGCAAAGAAACTGGTGTAGGGCAAGGTCAAAAACAGGGCACTAACAGAGGTGATTCTGATCCATTGTGGCAAAGATGGTGATGGTCCAAAAGGGCTGATTTTCTTCTATTMGCTGCTAATCAAAGATGCCTCTTTTACTTTGTTTGACAGTTTATTCTGCCTGCAGCAGTTTCTCTTGCACAACACCCTGCCAAAAACAGATGCACAGAAGGTGCTGTGCAGGGACTGAGCATGGAAAATTTCAGCTGCCAAAGTGGGTGGTTTAAGAAGTCAACAGCCACAGAACAGAGGGACACAATGGCTCATGATGGAGCCAGTCACAACGGGCAGCACAAGCAGCAGCATCCGCATTAGAGGAGTGAACCTGCTGCATCTCCATGCAGCTTCTGCCTGCAGCCACAGCTGCCGGCTGACCGCCTGCTTTAGCTGCTGCTGGGACTCCCTCAGTGGCTGTCACACCTGCTCTGCCCTCCCTTGGAAAGCTGCCAGAGGAGAGAGCAGACAAAGGACGAGCAGCACAGCTGGAGCTGCTGGAAGCTGCAGGCTGCCCGGGTTGCTTTAGCGCTCGCCCAACACCCCTCTTCCGTAGGAAGCCTCTTTCCTGCCGCTGAGTTCGGCTCTTCAAGCTCCCTCGTGCTTATCCCTTGCTGTCGTTTTTAAGGCATTACTGCAGAATTCCTTTGTGTTTTTCAGCGTTATTATCGCTGTTTCTCGTTGCTTTAGCGCTGCAGACGATACATCTTCATTGCTGGCTGATCCCAAAAAGCTTATTTAGTTGGCCTGTCTTGGTGCCTGCACTTGTTTCACAGAACAGCAGGGCCCTGCTGGAGCACATGGGCACCARGGCAGCAGGGAAGAGGTTAATAAAGGGTTTAATAACAAGAGGCCACACAGAAAAGCCCAAGTTAGGGCCAGCTGCACCCTTCCCCCCGGGCCTCCATCTTGCTGCAGGAGCCCTGGCAGGGATGCAGCACTCAAGTGCTTCTTTGCCCACTTCCCTCCTGCCCCATTTGTGTGATGTAAAACAATCCTTTTGTTTTCTCTTCAAGACATTAGCCTCAGGGGCCATTACAGGAAAAAAAAAAAAAAAAAAAAAAAAAAAAAAAAAAGGTAGCTGGGGTTCTTTTATTTGAAGGAATCCATTAGGAGGGGGTGTCTTTTCCTTCCTGCATGCCCAGGGAGAGGCTCCTGCCCTTGCACTGCTCCAGGGACATCTCCTTGCTCCGTGGTCACCTCGTCCCTGCCCCATGGCCATMTCCTCCCTGTTCCAGGGACATCACATCACTGCTCCAAGGACATCTCCTCACTGCACCGTGGCCTCCTCCTTGTAGCTCATGGCCAGCTTCTCATCCCAGTCCAAAAACGTGTCAAACAGTGTCACTATGAAAAAGCATGAGKCTGCTGTTCAGAGCCCCCTCAACTGAAAGGAAAAGGAGGACGTGTTTTTAAATACACCCCAGTGTAACAGACTGGCTTTTTCTTTGCTGACATTTTGGGTGACTGAGGGGTGTTTAGTGCTCTGGCATGTCTTTGTGGCTATAGAAAGCTGAGACTCATTCTTGCTCTGTTTATTCTTGCTCTGAAAGCAACGTCCCTATGCATTTGCAAGACTCCAGGCTTTAAATAAACCCTGATATTATGATATTCTTAATAAACTTGAAACCACTGAAATAATAAAAAAGAAATTTWAAAAAAAATGTGCAAGGAAAACTAATTAGGTAGTAATGGGGAGGGCTTCTCTTTGAGAACTCCTATTCTTTTCATCTTTGTACTTCCCCAAATCAGGAATCACAGAACAAACATTTGTGCTGTACAGTGCATGCCAGTGGGACCCACAAGGATCTATCTTAGGCTAATATAAAATTGCCTGAGTTCTCGGAAGGCATTATTAACAGATAGGAGCCTGCTCCAACCTCACCGGAGACCAGGCAGCCGTGGTCAGCCCAGAGCCAAACCAAGCCCACCAGCCCAACTGGGTGTATTTACCCAGGCTTGGTGTTAACTGCTAACACCATTATGTGGCTTTACCGCAGATAGGAGCTGGCTTGCACGGCAGTGATTCAGAAGACAGGCAGGGCGAGGACACCGAAATAATCCTAGCTAAATACAGTGTTCAGCACAAAAGATGCAGATTAGGGTAGAAAAGGTGCCAGCCTGCCTCGCTCCTGTTTAAGCTGTGAGATATTGGATGCATTTGAAAGCCCTTACTCAGCACCTGCCTGCATCCATGCATGGGGAAGCACCTCTGGAAGCTGTCCCCATAGGCACAGTCATGATGGGCACCACCGAATAGTTAAAAATAGAGAGAATAAAGGAGAGCAGCTGCTGGGCCCGTGGTGGGAGCATGCATGYGAGCAGAAATACATGGGAGCCCTCAGCCAGAGATGGTGTGAGCAGCAGCGTTACCACGGTCTCCTTGTCAAAATCATCTGGGAGAGCAATGCCAGTGGGCTGACAGCAGGGGATGACCTCCCTGGGCCCTGCCCTGTCYTGCTCTGCACTGCCCTGCCTTATGKTGGCTTTAGGAGGGAGGTGGGGGATGAGGGAAGGAAGGAAGGAAATACCGGCTTCCCTCTCCATTTTGGTTGCTTTAGAAAATGTGGAGTCTTGGGGAAAGCCACAGGGGGGGATCCACACTCTCTTCTTCAAAAATCAGTGGTTGTACATGCATTGAACTCACATGCTCAAGCTCCAAAATATTTCGAGTTCATCCAGTTGGCCAAGAGAATAAAAAATAAATGTAGGAGGACTGATGCCAGGGAGCACACTTGGGAAGGCCGGTGTCTCTGCCACTGCCCATTCTGACAGGTCTCCCTCTGCTGTCTCRTAAATGTCCTCCCCACTCGCCATATGTCACACATACCCTCCCTGGACTCACCAACACAATTACGCTGGGTCTCAGCACAGCCAGGGGATAACATCACTTTCCTGTCAGTTCAGTGTTGTTGKTGGTGGCTGGGGAGATGAGTGACCCCAGCTAGTTCTGTCACAGCCAACGGAGAGTGGCAACAGGACTGAGTCCAGTTGCTCGAGGCAAAACAAGCAGAAACACAAAGGTAGCAGGAACAGAACTGGTGTGAAAAATATTTAAACATGTATGATATTGTGGAAGCAACCTCCTTTGCTGTGATGATCCTACTTCAGCACAGGCTAGTGCCACAAAAACAAGTGAAGATGTGTGGTAGAGCAGCACACGAGCACTGACCTAGGCAGTGCCTCTGGTACAGCTCAGGCACCAGGATCCACACTCAAGTCTGGTGTCCCACTGTGCAAACTCATCAGCAAAGTGTCTACGCCAATCTAAGCAMATTTACACAGGGAGGGGATCCTACAGCGGGTGTATATTTTGTATTAGGGTTTTGTGCTGAGGGATAAGATGCAGGAAGGGGGAGGCGGGTGGCTCACACACACCCTACCTGCAGCAACAGCCTGGGGGATGCAGGGGTCAGYGAGCATGGAGGCCACAGGACGGACCCCGAGCGTGTCCAGCGATGCCTGCRGTGGTGTGTTAAAAGCAGCCTCATTTCCAAGCCTGGGCATACCCCTGTGGATTCCCTTCAAGGAGGGAGAGTGACTCATAACAGGCACCCACAGCTCCCAATTAATGAGGTGTCTTGGCTGTACACTTCTCAGAGCTGTGCTGCCAGCTCCTCAATGTTTCAGGGTGTCACAGCTGAGCTTGACACCCCCACTGCCATGAAGTGGGTGCCTGCTGGCATGGCAGAAACTCACCCATCAGCCACAGAGCTACATCTGGTGCTGGAGGTGGCGTAGGTGTCTTGCTCATCATCATGCAGGATGTTCCCAGCCTGGCTGGTGAGCAAGCAGAGGTTTATTGCCTCGGGTCAGGGAGGATGGCTGCTCAGGCCTGCCCGGCATTGTGCTCAGCCATGTAGGTATGTGCTCCTCCAACCATGCAAGTCAGGCTGATCAGAGCCAGGAAGAACTGCAAGAGATTACATTTTGAAGAGAGTTAATGGAAATAAACCAGATTATCTTTAGGAGAATTTCAAACAAGGCTTGTCTTTCTCTACCTGGAGAGTTACTGCCAACACCAAAAAACTGTTTTAACAAAGAGCTCCCGTGGGACAGTGGAGGGATGTGATGGAAACCCCACCATTTGAGATGTGATTGACTGGACAAAACATTGAAAATATGACGGCTCCAAAGCTGCCAGAAAAATACATCAGAGCTGATCTCATCTATGACAAGTGTATTATGTACTTATGGATGGATCTATACAATACCCCACATCTGACCCAGGGTCACAGGCATAAAACAGTGGGAGTCACTATAAACACACAATTATTTGGGAAATTCTTCTCTTCCTTCCATTCATTAAAGAATATTATTTTGTTTCTCTTTCCACTACTTTACTCACAAAGAATTTGAACCTCAGCAGATTAGGGTTTGCATAACTCTGTGGGGTTTGGATAAGACTTTAAAATTCAAGCCACTTACTAGAGGAATCTGCTCTGCCAAGATGTGGAGAGAATGTACGCCTTATCCTTGGGAATTGCTTCTATATCTCATTGGTGTGCAAACAATAAACAACGCTAAGGGTGATGTTTCTGACASTCCTTGTAGCCTCATGAGCAGGATTTATGCCGGGTGCCTGTTACACATTGCTGTCACAGTCCTTTGCTTCATGTGCAATTATACTCCATCTTGGGAAGGTGCACCTGGCATTTCTGCCAAACACTGCTCTATGCAGAGGCCATATGAAGACAATGCTGTGTGAAGGGATAGAGGGCTGTTCTCATCTGCTCCCTGCCCCAGTTATTTCCTGGAGCAGAGGCCAGATATACTGGGCAAAAGGGCTCAGGCAGTCCAGCTAGCCTTGCTGGTGGATTGGCACATCTTGGCAAATAGAAAATAACTAACACCCAGAATTTGTTTTATCCAGCATGTTTTAATCTATTTGGGTGTCAGCTCTGGAATCTGACCTTGGATGCTCCCAGCCTTCATGAGAACATCAAGCTCTTTCTGCAGTGGTGCCCTCGGGTGCAAATGCCCAGGGCTGCAGTGGCCTGTGAGAGCCAAGTGGGCTTTCCTCAGCCCTTCCTCAGCCACTTCACCTTGCACTCCCAGAGGCAGGAAAGTTGTTGCCAGTCCTATCTCCAGGCACTGCAGCAGCTGGGGCTGGACTGCCTTGACCTAGACTTTATGTCATTCATTTCTCCTCCACTGGGAAATGGCTCTCTGAGGCCTTGGACATCTGCTGCTGCTTGCCCAGGCTGCAGTGCTGATTATTGGAGCTGGCACGGGTTCAAGAAGGGACTACAATATTTTATTGTGCCAGTGCTGGTTTTCTGAAACCTACCCCAGAGGCTRGGAGGATGGGTGGGATAGGGAAGAGGTAGGTGGACATGGTTCTCATATCTCTGTGGTGTGGGGGTTGGCTCACATTCCTGTGGGTGTTGCGGTGCCAGTTTCCAACAGGAAGGGCATTTTGCTTGCACTTGGCAAGTGGCTGTGTGAGGGGAACACATCACTATGAAAGGGGCAGAGGATGTTTTCCTTGRCTTGGCTGGGGAGGGCTGGAGGCAGGATTGGGAAGAAATCCTCCTGACAGGCAGAAAAGTGGGCAAGGGAGKGAGATAGGAAAACCAGGAAAGTTCAAGCAGGAAGGCAACATCAACAGGCAAGCAGCATATCAAAGGTCACCTGTTGGAAAAGCTCCAGGAAAGTTCCCACTTATTCAGGGAGTCAAGAATGTGTTGAGTCAAAATCTATGAGGAAGTGAATYTGGTGGGCTGAGTGGGAGGTGCCTGCCTCCATCCAACCCTCCAAAAGCCTTTGGATACTGTCTCACAGCTACTGCCCTGAAAGGCCAGGAAACTCATTGGAAATTGCTGTATGATCCTCGGGACAGCAGTGCCCTCAGCCAGGAGTGATTTGTCAGCAGGTGGACATGGCAGTAACAGGAACCACAGACTCCTCCCTAATTCAAGAGGGGAGATTTTTCCCACCACATCTGAATGAGCCCAGCAAACAACCCAACAGCACACCACTGAGGCTGTGTCAGTCCGCAGCCTCCCATCCCTCACGTGCACACCTTGGGGACAGAGCCCTCATCCTTTGTGGGTGTCTTCTCAGCCCTGACAAGGTAAAACCTAACGGACAAATGAGATGGACCTGTAAAACCCATTGCTGGGAGGAAAGCGGCTGCATCCATGAGATGGAGAATGAGGGGGCTGTAACAGCTCACCCCATGCACTCCACTGCAAACACCACACCACAGGATCAAGGTCTCCATTGGATGGCTTCCCAAGGCTTTACAGCTCAGCTATAAAACTGTGTACTGGGACGAAAGTTGGTGTCATGGGAACAAAGGCAGATTTGCCTCAGCCATTTCTCAGCCCACACCCTGCTCAAGAACTGAGCTGGAGTGATTACATTTGACCACTGCATGGCCAAAAAAACCTACACGTGCAAGGATTGGCATTGCTGAGCTGTCTTGTGCCTCTGGGTTTGCTCCACAGTGCAAGAAGACGATAAATAACAGTGACTGATGGCAGTAGCAGCATGCCCTGCGCAGAAGGCTCTGGAAGATGCCAGCGGGATCGCAGACACAGGGTCCTGCAGGCAGGATGGTGGTTTGGGGTGCCCAGGTGGTGCCCAGCCCCACGCTCTGTGGGCAGGCACTGCTGCCTCCCTCCCACAGAAGCAAATTAATGGCTCCCCTCCCTCCCTCCCTCCCTCCCTGCTTCCCACCCGCTCCTCGCACCAACTCAGTGGCCACCAGGGAGAGAGCCTGGGGGGTGCCCGGTGGTGCAGGGACACAGGTGCTTGTCACCTGCTCCCAGTGCCAGCTGGGGTAGAGGAGGATGGGGTTGAGCAGCCTGSTCTCCCTCAGCCCCTTTCCCTGCCTGACTGGGGGAGGGCCGGGGCCCTGCAGGAGGGGAAGTAGGTTTCTAAAAACCACAGCCATTTGCAAGGCGGATCAGGTGGAGTCCTTGAAATTGCGTAAAACTGTTTTTTAAAATAAAAAAGAAGAAAAGGAAGCAGAGCTGCAGTGTTCCAGGTGGGGAGCAGCAGGACAGTAGCCCCAGGGTCAGCAAACTGCACCAGCAGGAGATGGACCAACATGCCAGGGCCACATGGTGACATCAACACAGCAGTTTGCACCCTCTGAGTCCCCTGGGCTGCAGGGTCCCCTCCACCCCCAAAGCTGTGTCACTCCAGACAGTGCCCAGCACAGGGGCAGGCAGGGCTTGCTGTCCCTGTGATCCATGGTGAGCTTGGAGACCACCACCTCACTGGCACCTCCCCTGGCCTCCTGCTTCTCCCATCCAACTTCAGCTCCTTTCCCTTGAAATGGAGTTAAGGGAGGCCTGGGCTTTTCCTTTTGCACAGATGAGGTGGGGAGTGCCGCGGGGGAGGGGTTGCTATAATTGGATCACTCGCTGTGTGACTAATCACAGCGCCGGTAACCACAGTGACTGTGGTTTTAGCCTTACTTGGTCATTCCCAAGCCACCGGATGACCCAGCCATCTGTGGCAGGGCGGGTGGCTGTGGCATGGGRCTGGGGGCGTGCACCCCACACCCTCACTGCCAGCCTGGCGTGGGCGGGGTGGGGGGCAGTGGGACCTCAGCGCTGGTCCTTTTGCCATCTCTGTCCTGGTGGACTCCTGGACAGGTATAGGTTGGGAGCATGGCCACAGAGCAGGCAGGACCAGGAGCTTGTGGTGGGGATGGGCTTTAGCCAAAAATCCAGCTCCATATCCAAAACTGGGTCATTCCCCAAAGGAAGGGCTCAGGCTTTGCCCACTGGAGAAACACATAGCTCTGGACCTCCGTGTCTGGATGTGACCGGTGACACCGYGCTTGCTGCAGAGGTGGCATCTGACTGCCCACAACTTGCCCTGGTGCATCTATTTCTGGCAAGGGAGAAATGGATAGATTATGGATGGAAGAGCAGATTAAGTTTTGATTTTTATTCATTTGAGTAAGGAGAACCCTTAAAAGCCATTATTAACCTCTTTACCTTTAATTACMTAGCCAATTGCTGGGCATCCTGGCAGTCCTGCTTTTACCAGATGACCTAGTGAACCCCAATATGGATAGGGGCAGCCCTGCGTGGGCTGCCACTGCTGCTGTTTGTCAGGAAGCTGAGCTGCACTGAGGTGTGTCAGGGCATTCACCTTTCTGTGTAACAAACCCAGGGCAGCAGGGTGAGGCCAGGGAACCCCCACCTGCCCCTTCAAACACAGCCGCGTGGGAGAGCCAGGCGGCCGCTGCCACTGTCGCTCCTTTTGAGCCCAGTGTTCAGTTTCTCCAAAGGAGGACGGAAGGAAGCAACAAATGGGAAGGAAACGGGCCTGCTTGTGAAATCCAAAACCGGATCGGTAAGAAAAACATCATAAATTATGGATCCCCTGGAGCCGCTGGCAGCCTGTCACTGTGCATGATCTGTCTCCATTGTACTTTTCTGTGTGGGTGAAACTGTTGTAAACTAACACAGGGCGAGCTTTTTCTGCCGAGGATCAGTGCCCGCTGCTGGAAGAGCCCTCTGCCTTCCAGCACAAACAGGCCATTGCAAACCAAATGTTTCGTGTAACCGATAGCGGCCCCAGCGGATAGGCAAGCCCTTGAAGAGGGTGAAGGGGAATGAGGCTTTCAGCTGATCCTGCTCACTGGAGCTTAGCACCGGTGGACGCGCCAGCTGCAAGGACGGGGACGAGCAGCCTGGGCCAGCACAAGGCTGCCCATTGTTCCCCAATACGCTGCTGGAAAAGACAACCGGATTAGGGGAGACGAGTGGCATTGCTGCAGCGCAGGACACCCGTGCTGGGGAGCCGAGGGGGCTGTGTCCCGACCCTCAGCCCCTGATCCCAGGGGAGGGGCGGGGGGCACATGGGGAGCATCCAGAGTATGGTCCTCCCAGAGCAGCAGGGGTTATGTATGGGCTGTGGGGAGGGGGATTTGCAGCCCCCCAGCTGCACCAGCCTGTCTCGGATAGCAGATGCAAGCGGGCAGCGGGAGGAGGGGAACGGGAGCAGAGAACGAACTCAAGGTCAAACGGCGAGGGGAGGGGAAGGAAGAGGAGGTGGCGGGGAGGGGAGGAAGGGTGTCCCCCACGCGGGTGGAGAATCGCTCTTTATCCACCCTCCTTCCCCCTTTCCACACGCTAACCACAGAGGCAGCCTCTCATCAGGATATTTATGAACACACGCACAAATGGGAGGCTGAGGGGAGGCAAAAAAAAAAAAAAAAACCAACAAACCCACCAACA
>NW_026623535.1:207714-212406 GCF_030028575.1 Malurus melanocephalus
CATCAGCATAAGACAGTTCTGCGGTACTGCCAGCAAGTCCCTGGCCACAGGAGCTGATCCAGCAGCCCACTCTCACAGAAGCCCAAAGAGCAGCAGTGGTGAGGAAAAAGGCTGTCACATCGCCCTGGTGCTCACCAAATCATGCCACCCCCACAAATTCAAAGAAATAGTCTTTCTAGCAGGTTTAAATAATTTTAAGAGATCTTGTTTCTCCTTTTAAGCCGCTTTTCTTGCTTATTTTCTCTGTTTCTGGCCATGGTTCAGCAGTGCATCAGAAGGTGGGCTAGTCCCTCATTGAAGATTCAAATGCGCTTCCCTGCCAAATTGACCTGCTGTTATCCCCCCTTTCAGCTACTGTAACCAACACCGCACAAACAATGAATTATGAGATTAGAGTTACAGAAAAATGGCCTCATTCTGCAGATGTTGTGTCTGGAACCGGCTGCTGCAGCCTAGTGTTTGTTTGTTGTGTCATCTTCCTCACCTCCCTCCCCTCCTCCTCCTCCTCCTCCTCCTCCTCCTCCTCCCAGTCCCACCTTCACCGGGTGAGGGGATGTTCCAGGGAGCCTGTTATGCAAAGGGTTAATTAGCATCCTCCAACTCTGATACACCCCCTCAAAAAAAAGGAAGGAAAAAGAGGGGACATGAGTGAGAGAGAAAAACATCATTGATAAGAGAATAGCCATTGTATACACAGACAAGCAAATAATTGAACTGGCATAAAAAATAGCCATAGCAGAATTATTTTAAAATATATTGGACTTTCACACGGGAGCTGCATGGCAGGGACAGCGTGATGCAGGGAGGCTGGAAAGGGCACACAGGGCTCCTTTGTTGTGTGTGTGCATTTTGGGAGAGGTGGGGGGTGTACGTGTGCATGTGTGTGTGTTTGAGTGTGCACATGTGTGCATGTGTGTGTGTGAATGTGCACACGTGTGGGTGTCACACGCGTGTGCCGGAGCTGGCAYGGCCTCGCAGCACCCAGCACCTGCAGGCTGGAAGCCCCTGGTGCATCATGGCAGCATCAGGATGTACCTGCAGCCTCCAAAGCACATTTCCTAACTGAGGAGCTTCAGGGTGCTCTGGTTGGGTTTTTGGGATTTTCATCTTCCCATAGAGTGTCCAAATTTTCAGGTTAAGAAGAGGTGCATTTCAAGGACATTTGGGGACAGGAAAATATAACAAAATAACAAGCACGTTACACTCTCGATGCTGCTCAGAGTGTTGCTGTTGACTTCAGCTGGGAAAAGAATTTGCCCCGGAAGCCAGTGACTGATGTGGATTGAGCCTGGCAGATACACTTCATCATTCTTCTTTTTCCCACTATGCAAGGATTACACAGCTCAATAATTATATCTTATGTGCAATTTTTAATTCACATTAGGGAGTGATGATGGAAATAAAAGCTTTCTGCGTGCTGAAGGACCAAAGTTATTCTCTTGGTTAGTGGTGGGACAGCTTTGTTTCAAAGTCAGTTGGAGCTATTTGCCATTTCATCGTATTTTTGGGGAATAGCTTTGACAAATAAAACAAAAATTCACCACATTTAATTTGGACTTTTTAAATGAAAGAATGTACAATTTTCAAAAGGAAAATACTCAATTCTGTGTTTTAAAAAGATGTTTCCCTTTGGAAACTATTTATGTTTAAGGAATTTAAAAGGATAACCAAAATGAAATAATCTTCTTTGGAGTGAAATTAATCTTTATTTATTTCCTGTGTTGCTGAGCATTTTTTCCCAGTTCAAGGAAACCCTTTTTTTTGTTGTTGAATTCATGTAAGACAGAGAGACGAGTGTCCCCAGCCTGCCTGTCTCTCTCCCCCAAAGCAGAAGGAGGTGTCATAGCAGGGGAAGGTAATTGTCCACATGGTGACAATAACTCTGAGTTCATCAGGATGCAGCCAGGCGTCCCTATGAATCACAGGTCAGGCCCCGTGGAAGTGGGATGAGTGCAGTGCTGGCCAGGAGAGGGAGGACAGCCACCAAACCTCTCCCTCCTCTGCCCACTACCCAAATTGGGTGTCCCAGCCTGCGTGGAACATCCCCTCTGCCTCTCCAGAAACAGCCTGGAGGTCATCTTGCACCAGAAAACTGGGAGTTTCTGCATCCAAGAGCAGATGGCTCCTTGCCCCAAAGTGGGGCAGTCCCATGTCCTCCAAAGAAGGCACAAGTGTCTCTGCATTGCCTCGGGGTGCATCCATCCTTCCGCTGCCCCCACGGGCACACGCTGCGGTGCTGCCGTGTGCCTTTTTAGTAACTGGGGCTGCTGTGACTCTCCAGAGGACGAGAACRCACAAGACAGGGACAGGAAAGCGGCTGCGAGAAGAAGCCCCATGGAGATGCTGCATCTGCTCCATCTCTTTCTTTTCTGCTGGTATTTTAATCTCTCAGCTAAAACGAACAGCGAGTTGCAGGATTTGGCTTGATCTTTTGTGTTTTCTGCAGATTCCTCAGCCTATCATCGCATCCTGTTGTGCTCCAGGCAATGTGTACTTGAAGGCTTCGCTTGACACCAGGCTGCACGGGCTGGTGCTATAGGTAGGCTCCAATACATTAAAAATAGGCAGTTCCTTGAGGAGAAACAGGCTTTTCTGAGAAGCTGAAGTCCTGTTAGGCAGTACATTCAAGATCCTCTTCTCCCTGTGTCTTTGGTCTCAACTGTGCTCAACARCATCAGTTCTCTTTCCACCCTCTGCTTTTCCCTATTGTTTTTACTTCCATTTTTTTAAGGCAAACTCATATTGACATTCTTATCCCAGCCCTGTGCTGGTAAGACARGTTATAAACATCAGCCTCCCTATTAGCAAATTCAACTAATAATATGACAAAGCAACATTTGATAAACACCAGTTAGTAAGACTYAGCAGTGACAGAAAAGGACATAGGACTCCAGCAGCCTGAGGTCCCTATCCTCTCTTTCGTTCCTTTGTCTGTATTCACAGCAAGCATTTYCTGCTGTGCCAGTGAGAGGTTTTGTATCCTCCAGTCCAGTTGCCCTGGACATTTCAGTAGAGCTTACGCTTACGTATTTCAGTGGAGTTTGAAATGATGCTCAGAGGCAGTCTAGGAGAAAAAGATGGGGAGAAAAAAAATTAGAAGAGTGCTCAGGAGCTGAATATGTTCATATCTGCATGGTAGCTACTTCCCAGCCCGGTATTGCCATGCCTATAGACATCTCTGCAGAAAGAATTACTTCCGTTTTCTTGGAATTTGGATTGTTCCACAGCGATTTGCAAAGCTGTGCTATGGCTGAACAAAATCTATTTGGTTTTATTTGGAATATTCAGGTCAAATGGTTGCATATGGTTAAATCCTTCTGTAAGAATCAAAAAGGAGACTGGATTTCTGGTTGCCTTCCTGCMTTTCTCCCTCCCCCACCCCTTCAAACAACAAGTCACTCATGAGGAAAGCTCGAGCAAGAAAACCTAGAATTAATTTGAGAAAGTTACAGGGAACGATAAAAAGGTCTAGTAATGGAAATTGCATTAACTTGAGTGCTGAAATCCACTATTAATCGCAATCCTCATGCTAAGAAGCCACCATTTGGTGCTATGATGCTCTCAGCAATACCCACTGATAGGTCAGGGGGGTYACTCCCAGCAAGGGGACAATTGTGGTTGATATTTTGGCTGGACAGTGACGGTGCCAGATCTGCYGTGCCATCACCTCAACTCCATCTGCTTTGCGCCGTAGCTGTTTTCCTTCATGCAGGTAATATATGAGCRTGCAGGCATCTGACAGCATCCATTGCTTGATTTTAATCTATTTTTTTAATATCTGCATTTGAGTTATAGCTTTAACCTTTGCAGCAGCATTTTTTTAACCCTTTTCAGAATCACACCATGGCTCACATGTGGCATCTCTGCTATTTGGTATTCTGTCTCTTTGTTGCTACCCATATGCATTTTAATCTCTCACTGCTCCTATTATCCTTATATAGATGCCATACCAAACTCCTCCCCATCAACTACAGCAGTGAACACCTGTTCTCACATCATTAACTTTATGTGCTTAAATTCTTCAAGAATATCACTCCTGTCCTGTAGCACTGCTGCGTGTTGAACCCTGATGGATAATCTGTAAAATCTGCAAAATAGCTTCAAGGTTGTAATGCGAAGGATTCTTCATCCAGATGCACTTGCTGGTTCCCAAACATCCCGTTTTAATTTGCAATATATATATATATATATGTGTGTGTATATATATATATATATGTATGTATATGTGTGTGTGTGTGTATATATATATGTATATGTGTGTGTGTATATATATATATATATATATATATGCTTGTCTGTTTGGGAATAATTTTATTAAGCATCTAGGGCTTAAAAAAAAATAAATTCCCAGTTTATCCATCCATTTTTCTTCCAGCTCAACTGGTGGTAAATCAACAGCCTTAATAAAGTGTTGCATTTTCCAAATGAACAAAAAACCGCTTCAGGACTCCTGGAGGACAGCACAAGTGTCTTTCTACATCTTCATAAAGCCAGCATCAACTTCATCACCTTCAATCTCCCACATTTTTTTTTTTTTTATTTCTTGGGCAGCAATTTGCACAGGAACACCTTGATGTGCAGCCTGGTGCTCACCATCCCTCCTCTGACATATCTGCTTCCTGTCAGCAGCAGTATCACCGCAGATCCTGGGTCCAGCCCCCTCCCTCCCTCCTCTTTCCTGAGCCTTCCCCA
>NW_026623535.1:213061-216787 GCF_030028575.1 Malurus melanocephalus
CCATCCCATCCCATCCCATCCCATCCCATCCCATCCCATCCCCTGGTGCTTACAGCTTCACCTTTGCTGCACTGGGGTCCCTGTCCAGCCCTGCACAGCTTGGTGATGATCAATGACCTGAGACTCTTCTCCTCCCAGCATCTCCCTGAGCTTTGCCTTTGCAGTGTTGCAGAGACTCCACGGTCAGCAAGAGCAAACCTTTCTCCTCTCCTGTCTGCAGTGCTCCCTGAGAAGTTTAGGAACACTTCCTCAAGAATTATTTAGGAATGACAGATGTGCCTTCTTCACAGCCTGATGTGTGAGGTTTCCCCAGGACACAAAGGTCACCTTTACAAAGAGGAGTGGTGCTGGCAGCCCTCTGGCATGCTCAACAATGTGCTTCCCGGGATTTTGGGCACGTGGGTGTCACAGCACTCWCCAGGAGCCCTGAAAGCAGCACACCACCTGGGCTGTGCACACAGAGGGGGTTTCAGAAAGCTTCTACAGCCACGAAACTCATTGTGACTTCTGGTGAGTGTATCTGAAAATGTTATCTCAAACTTCTCTGTGCTCTCAAGTATTTTTTAGAGTACATAGAAGAACCCTGTCTTTTTCTAAACTTCTGCCGTGTTCCAAAATGCAGCTATTGCTTTTCTCAGATCTGTCTCTAAAGCCAGAGGGGGTGGGAAGGCTTCCTTACACCCACAGACAAATGTGGCTCGTGCGTAGGAAAAGAGAGACTTTACAAAATAACACCAAAACACCTCATGTGGTGTTGTCACATATGAGAATACAAACACAGCTTTGGTGCAAAACTGTTTTATGCCAGGGAGTCTGGAAGTAGCTGGTGTAGATAAATGAGTTTCAGAGGCRGTTAAGTATGTGCATATTAGGTGAGAAGTCTTATGCTCAGGAGAGCCTTACGGCGCTGCGTTACACACGTTAGCAGCTGCAAAAGTCACAAATGTGCATTTAAAAACAGGAATTGGAGGAAATGATTTTTTTTTCTTCAGCATGCGTGGAGAAAACGAAAGGTTTTTCACACAAACTTTTCGCAATGCTTCGTTTATTCTGCATACTCTGTGCATAATACCAGTCTTATTAACCTCTGCCTCCTGCACTCACCCATCAAGTACAATAAAATGGCTCCTCTGATGTCCTTGGTCTGCAGGGAGTTTCCAGAAATGGCATCTGTGCTGACATTGAAATAATCTGCAGTCTGAGGCAAGTATGCAAGTTATTGACGAGGCTGCCTGGCAGCGGCGGTCAGCTCTGTGAACTGCTCTGTTCTTGTTTACTTAAAATCCTTTTCCTTCCTGTCTTTATTTGAGAGCACACTATGGCGTGCCACAATGCTATCTCATAGCAGTCCCACAGACAGAAGGGCTGGCTGGGGACCGTGGCCCGATACTCACAGTGTCACAGAGGATTCATTGCTCTCTGCTCCTCCAGCAGAAGCTGTGGGCTTTCACTGCCTCTGAAAATCCGGTTTGTGCTCTTGGTGTCCTGGCATCGGTCCCACGGCAGGGTCACGGTGAGAGCAGATTATAGCCACCACATGACAGGAGTCAATTCCTACTGACTCCAGGTAGCCGGCGCTACCACCGTTTCAATCAGTGCGCTGGTAATTAAAAATTGGTCAAGATCCAGCCACTTCCACCTGATACATTGRGCAAAAGCGTCTGGATGAGATGGACGAAGGGGTCCCGAGGCACAGATGGCTTTTCACAGACCCCACACAGCTCAGCCCGTCTCTTGCAGCAGCCTGCAGGGCAGGAWTGAACCCAAAAAAACGCACTCTGGGGACCGCGCCACGGTGGGACTCAGCAYGGACTGGAGCAGAGCAGGACACAAACAGGCACGTAGGCAGCAGCAAAAAGTCATGGGGCTGAATTTGGCCATCCTTCAATTGGTACAGACCACAGGAAGCACAGCTCTATCTTAGAGTAACTCCCTGCACTTTTCAGCACAACAATAAACGTGTATTTATACAAAAGCATCAGCATGAGACTTTTGTCCGATAGCGCTCGCAGTCTGCTATGGTGAGAAACACAGAGCAGCAAGTTAAACCCCCAGAAACATCATTAGCAAGCCACAGTATCTCACCTCTCAGCACACCCCTGACTGCTCCCCAGTTGTCCCTTACAGAAAGAGGTACAAAGCCAGAACAGGGAGCCACTGTTGCCCAGACCCCACACAGCCACTTCCAGCCTGTCAAAAACCACGGCTCAGTCACAGCATATTGAGATAAACCTGGYGCTCCGGCTTTGAGCCTTTGATCTTCAGCTGGTTTGCAAAGAGAGAAAGAAGAAAAARGTTAATCACGAACAGCTGATGTAGAAGTTGCTGGTCAGATATAAAAATGGCAGATTTGCCTGTAATCATGTACCTCCCAGAACAGGAGCTTTCACCAGAAAGCAGTTTCCTCCCCACTGCAGGAAATGGCTGCATTTCCAGAGAGAAGGGCAAATTAAACGAGTTTTCCATTTAACCCGAGTGTTGGCTCATTAGGGATACCAAGGAAGGATATTCCTTGGTAGGAACTCACAGCTCTAGTGGGTGTTTATCACACGTGCAGCGTGATTTTTCCAGCTAAGCTGCAATTTCAGTTTCTACCCTGAGGGTTACACCCAGAGAAGTCAAAGAGATGCTGAAAGGTCTCTWAGTACCAAATGTCTGCCTGTGTCCCCTGGATCTCATCCCCTTTCTGCGTGGGCACACGCACCTCTGGGTGGACACAGCAGCCTGTCCCTCACTGCTCCTTCTGGCCAGTCCTGTCCTGGGTGACATGGCAGTGCTGGCCTCTTTACCACGAAACCATCCACCAGTGCCTGTGCCAGGGCCTCTTCTCCATTATATCCTTCTGGGGAAAGGGTGGCATTTGGGGCTTAGTGGCCTTACAAGAAAAATGAGGGCCACCCACAGTCCCAGCACAGCACCCAGCTGCTGGCATTGGCTGCTCCATAAAGCCTGGGGCTGGCTGCACAGGACACTGCCAAGGAGGGTTGGGTACCACAGCCTCATTTCTTTCCAGGTCAGTACTGGAGGCTGCGGCCGAGGGGGAGCAAAGCTGGGCTCTGCTCACTCCAGTGCTCACTGAAAATCCTGCTAATGAGGAGGAAAACTGGACTTTGCACCAGGCTCAGGCCTTTCCCAGTTCCATCTCGGTTTGCCACCGAGATAGGCAGCACCGGGTGAAACAAAGAGGGAGCAGGAGCAGCTGCGGGRAGCTTTTCCAGAGAATAAATATTTCCATTATTTCCCAGCCTGACTGGAAGCATTCATGGGCTGTGAGGAGATGGTTACTCCCTCCACTGCTTCACTTATCTCAGCCGCTCTAGGTGGTGGCTGCAGCAAATGGCACGCGTGCGAGATAACAGCGGCTTTAAAGGGCTGCTGCTCGCAGGGAAAGGGAGATGCTGACTCAGCTGCTGGAAAAAATCAAGCTAAACATGGAAAAGGCACAAAAGTTTGTTCACAGCCTGAAGAGGAGAAAATAAGGGAGGGATTCTGAGAATAGGAAGACGCTGAATTCAGGGTGCATCCGCTGGCGAGGGGAGGGGGAGGCCGGGCCAGCCAACAATGGAGCAAAACAAAACACAAAGGCAGGAAATGCAGAAGTTCAGGTTCACACCAAAGTTCAGGTTCACACAGCGTAGCTGGGGCAGCTGCCCCACGCACAGCATAAATACAGCACCACCCGTGGCCACCTCACCTCACAACAGGGTGTGCCCACCCTGAGTTTTG
>NW_026623535.1:216917-279536 GCF_030028575.1 Malurus melanocephalus
GGCTGTGGAGCTAAGCTGGTGCTGTGAATGGCACAGTATACAAAGTACCTACACAGAGATGGTTTTATACCATGCTGGAGAAGCAGAGTATTTTATTCAAAGGCAAAAATTATTAAAAAGTCAAAACAAAGGAAATCCCCTGTGACTTCTGCTTTCTGAAGATTTGTTAAGTCACAAGGCAAGTTTTGCAGTCCAGCTACTTTAGCTTTGATGAGATAATCAGACCAATGTAAAAGGTGAAATTTACAGTATTGTGCATACTCTGTTCTCATATTTCTATTTAGGAGGGGTAGGTAAAATTAAGTATCAAAGTAGGGGCATATCAGCAGTTAATTTCCACTCTCTACTAATTGTGGGAAGGGTTTTGCTATAATGTTCATAGCAAATAATATTTACAGGGTTCTCTTAACCAGAGAGTTAAGTTTTATTTCCATAGTTTTATTTCCATTGCAGAAACCAGCGTTTCTGGATGCTGAGCAAGGCAGAGAAATGGCTGTGGGCATAAGGGACAAAACCACAAGAAGCTSGCCTTGGTGAGCAGATGTAGTTAGAATCAAATAAAAATGGTTGATGTAGACCTCCCAAAAAAAAAAAAAAAGGTATATGGGAACTGAATTCCTCTGCATGGCTGGGGACTGAGCTTTGAACAACTGCCTTCAGCACGGTGGCAGCGGTTCCAGGGCCGTGGTTTGTGACACCTCTCCAGGCGGCAGAGAGGAAAGGCCACCGGATGCTCTGAGCCCATCGGGACCCGCTCYTGCACCCTTGATGAGTTACAGCTCCCAGAGACTGAGCACGGAGGGGCTGCTCCCCACCCCGGSGTTCTCTCCGTCCTTTCGGAGATGCTGTTGCCAGTTTTTGGGGCCGCCCGCAGCTGAGCCCCCTCCCCCGCCCGGCTCGGCTGCTGCCAGAGCATCTGAGCTCATTGGCGTGGAAAGGAAACCAAAGTGCAGCTCCCGCTCTGCTYTGGGTGCAGAGCACAGGGCCATGCAGAGCACAGATCCCGCTCCATCTCAGAGCCCCGCAGGGCAGCAGGAGGCTCTGACCATCTCTGAACGGGCGGCACCATTTGCCGAAGTGAGCTTGGCGAGAGAGAGATGCTCTGCTCCCATTTGGCACCTGCACTGCCATGGAACAGGAATGGTAGAGCCTGCGGAGGAGATGCTCTCCCCCATGCTCTCTCTGGGGACCAAGGGGGTCTTACCCGGTGTCTGTAAATCTCCACATAAATTTACAGCGCTATATAAAAGTTTAAAAAGAAGGAAGAGGCTTCTGCTCTGTAAGGAAAGGAAGTGGTGGGGAAAGGAGYAGAGACAGGCTTAATTTGTGCAGTAGCCTGGAAAGAGTCCATAGGGAGTTTAAAAAGCAATTGTATTTTGGATCCTGAAATTAAGCAGCAAGCCACTCGCTGTTTGGCTGAGGGTGAAGTGGTCAAATGTCATGACATGTGAGGGAAAACAGCAGCTTTCCATCCCCTGTGGGAGCGCTGGAGCGAGGGGTTTGGATGGGGAGGGAGGGTTACTGCACCGGAGGAATTAAAAGAAAAAACCAACGAAAAACAAACCAAACAAAAAAAAACCCAACAAAAAAAAAAAAAAAAAAACGAGGACAGGAAAGCATGGACGGAAATTTCAGCAGAAGGCCCAAGACTGCCACAGCAGTAACACACACAGGGGCTGTAGTGAGGCTGGAGAAAGGAAGAGGATGCATGGGGCAGGGGGGGAAGGGTGAGTGCRAAGGAGGGCTGGGGATTATAAACCACTGTCAGCTTAATTTCATTTCCCAGGAAAATAAAAAAAACTATTTGGAGGCACACGAATGAGAACAAGGAGATGAGATTCAGCCAAGACGGGTTTGTTAAGAACATATTGCATCAAATCAAATTAATTTCCTTGTGTGGTAAAGTAATAGGCTTTGTGGATATACTTGAGGTTAGCAAGGCTTTTGACAGAGTCTTCCAAACATCCTCCTAAACAAATTGGGGAAGCACGCTCTRACTCGAACTCCTGCAACATCCCTGAAAATCAGATTGGAAACTGTATGAAAGGTTTCATTTATAGTTAAACGCAGATTCTTCGAGGTCTCTCCCAGGACCGGTACAAACAGTGTTCAGCAGGCAACAGAAATCACACTCTCATGGAGATGCTTAAAATATTTTGAACAGCAAATATTTTAAACATTCAAGTTTAAAAAGTTCTTCATTCAAAATAATGCAATGAAGTCTGGTGAGAAGCAGAATAGGACTGGAATCAGGTAGAAATAAGACATGGAGGGATGACCAGCCAGGGGACACTGAGAGGACATTCTGGGAAACAGAGGATTATAGAGCTGAGCACAAAGTGACAGAACTCGATGGCAAAACAGGAGAGCTGGTTAATGGAAGGTGTGAATGGGAACAGCTGAAGCCCCAGGTGAAGCAGCCTGGCYACATGAACTGTCCTAGCCCAAACAGGGTGGCCAGTGCCAGGACCTGCCTTAAGGCTGACTGAGAGCAGTCTGGAGGGGACAACCTGTAGAGAGACTGGGCCAACCATGGATCATTCTGAAGACAAAAGACTGAGGGGAAACACGACTGATTTCCAAGCTAGAAAAAGCTGTTGCCAAGGAAAAGGGATTGTTTGGTTCTCCATGTTCACAGAGAACAGGAGCAACATGAAGAGTAAAATCTACAGCAAGGAGAGTAAGGTAAAATGCAAGGGAAGCACAGCATAGTTTGTGGGATCTCTGTCTCTCAAGGTCTTTAGGAACAGGTTAAGCAAATACAAACAGAAGAGCATGAAGGGTGAGTGGTCCTCTGTTAAGACACTGGATCTGCTAAAACTCCAAAGCCCCTGCCAGGCCAGTGAGAGGCCAACACATACTGACATGTTAGTGAAACAAAATGGTTGAGAGCACAAGCTCTCCACAAGCTCCTTCTTTTGTTTAGGACCTGGATGCTGTAAGGCCAGGATCCAGGGTTGGGATTAGTTTTACTACTACCTTCAATATGGCCAAATTTTCACCCTGTGATTCCAGTTCCCTCCTCCATCTCCCACAAAATTCTCAATAAAATGTTTATCTCASCCATTTTTATTGGCATTTTCTCCACTTCCTGGTAAGTTGCTCTGTGAAATGCCTAAGAGAGCCTGGCCTTCTAAAGTTACACACAAACATGTAAGGGCTCAAACAGCTTTTCCTGTACCCATAGGCACCACTACCTACATGCAGGTCAAAACATCCTATTATCTTCATGTTTTGCTTTGCTGACGTTTATGAATGGCATTGCTTAGTTAAAGAAAATTTTATTGGGCTAAGAAAGCATGATATGGTGATGTTCATTACTGATATAACTTCTCCTTTCATTCATCATAGCCATAATTAATTTTCTAGCATGGGTATAGGCTGAGATTTAAAGCCATCCTTGTGAAATGAATTAGCCCCTKTTCTCATCTTATTTGGAGTTCCCTATTGTGAATATACTCCAAGTGTAATAGAGAGGAAATTTATGAGAATGAAATCTCATCTGTGTCCTATTCCTTGCCCTCTCTCGGGTGATTTTATTATGCCAGGGTGCCTCTTGCCATTTGTTTAGAGGCCGGGCTGCATTTGTTATTGTAAGCCCAACAGGTTGTTTAGCATACATTAATGCACAGCRGGGAGCAGGGACAGACCTTGGACGTGTGACATGCGACAGCCAAAGCTGCACTGGGGTCTGTGGGTGAGGGGCATTGCTGCACGTGACATTCAGCACCAAGGAGATCCTTAGCCAAGGCTCATGTGGTCCAAGACCCAAATCCCACTAAGCCACATATCAATCCTGGAGGAAGAACTGGACACAGCAACTTGTGGGTGTGAAACCTGACCTGACCCTGGCACCAGTCACCTCTCATCGTGCCCAGTTGGGTGCGTTAACACAGCTGGAAATGCMAAGATGGGATGGATCAACTGTTCTTCTCCAAAGAGAAGCCTATTAGTGATCCTGGTAAGATCTAAAGACATCTCTCTGAAATGAGTTAGCCCCATTGCTCATCATTCTGAGTTCCCTGTTGTGAATATAATCACAGCAGTGTGTGGCGAAAGCTGCCGACTTCTGGGCATGAGCATTCACCTTCAAGGGAGCTCAGGAAAGCTGAACAGAAGAAGCAAAGGTTTTTGCAAAGCAGAGCACTGCAGTGACAATTCTCTGAGGCCCTGCTCAGGGACTCTGGTGTTTGCAAGCAGCTACAGCTCCTCAGGCCTGAGCAGAAGAGTTTGCACCTTTGGCTTGTGTCAGAAAGTTCCAGTTCCCTTGGTAAACCTAGGGGTAACTATTCAGCAACTTTAAAAAGGCCCGTGGCATCAAATAGTGACTTCAAGYCTTTAAACAACAAAAACCATCTTGCATAGAAGAGCAGATCCTGGCAATTCCAGTTAGAAGRCTCCTGTTGCAGGAGGAGATGTGGATGTGGATCTGGGGAGGAAACAACCATGGCCACCAGCAATGYCCCTGCCAGTGGCTGGAGTTGCTGCACAGGCTGATGTTTTGTGACTGCTGAGTTGAAAGTACAAATTAGCCTTGGTAACTTTTCACACGTCTTACCTTTGGAAAGTGGCTGCATTTGATTTTSCAGAAAACTGGCATGTAGCTAATTAAAACTGCACATATCATCCTAACATCATATCCTCACTACTGAACTTCTAACCTGACATAAATACATTGCATACTATAACCTGTTTCTCCTGATTATTAACCTTGAACRTGGCAACCTATAAATCATCAGTGAAACAGCTGGTGCTCAGCACTGCCCCAAAGGTGTATGATTACGATCATTTTATATATATCTTGCTATGCAGACATGAAAAATTCATTGAAGAGCTTGGTATTGTAAGACTTATTGTAATGAATTTTCTTTAAAACATAGATCATACTTAAAATAGGTGTCTGCTCATTATAATGTAGCCATTTATATCTTCTTGTGTGGAGCTTGGCTGATTTCTAAAATTTAAATGTAATTCCTAAACAAATTCAGAGTGGTCAGTTTGCCTGTACTTCAGGATGACATTTTCATTTTCAGTTTTATGCCTTGATTTCTGTGAGGGTTGGAGCTCAAAGTTGCAAAAATATTGAGAGGATTACAGATTTTTTCCCTGCAATACATCCATCACTACTGGGATTTCAGTAGCTGCTGTTAGCATTTTTGCTGTGGGGATGGTAGCTATAGATTCACCTGAGGTTTGGTGCCAGCAAGCACATGAATTGTACAGCGCTAAGTCAGTAATAGAACCAAAGGGAATAAAYGTAACATAAAGCAGGATATAAAAGCAGAACTTGAAAATAAACTTTTAAAAGCCACTAAATCTGATGGCCAGGGTCTCAAGGAATGTGGGGAGGTAGTCTGGAGGTAGTAGGTCACCTGGTGACATTTTGGTTTCTGGGATGGCATCCTCACCTTTTCCATCCTCCCAACAGCCACGTGCATAAACACAGCCKGTGTCAGCTAAAAATGTGCTCAGTGATTTCGAGCTGCCCAGCACCCATCGAGCGAGCAGCGAGCAGCCTGTGCCACATGTTCCCATCCTACACACATTTTACAGAGAGGCTCGAACTGTTCGTGTCTGAACTTGTTGGCAGGTGATGGGAATCATGAGAGAGCCCTGCATTTTGCTACTGATTCATACCATCAGTTTATCATCTTGCAGACGAAACCCTTTTTTTCCACGAGGTTATGAGAGGATTTTGYCGCCTCTGGCTCCCCTCCCTGCTGCAGCTGCTCTGTCAGAAACCTAGGATGGGATGGTGGGAGAGCTGCTTTGTGCCAGCCCTTCCCATGTGTTTTCCCCAAGATCACAGGGAMGGGAAGCTCTCCCTGCCTTTGCTGTAGCATCCATTAACAAAATTCACCACTACCTGGAGAGCTCCATCAAGGTCTCCTGCATACATCAGCCACAGAGCCCTTCAGTTTTCACCTTGCACCCCAAGGGCATCACAGCCACCCTGGACCTGGCAGGGAAACTACAGTATCCCCACAGAAATCTCTACAGAAATCTCTACATTCCTCCCTGAACTCCTGGTTCTGATTTTCCCTGTGACAATTGTTGTTTGCTGCAAGCAGCAGACGCACAGACATTTGCGTGCAACCTTATTGCACATTGGTCATCAAAGAGATCAGTGCAGATTTAATTTGCTTTTGCCAGCTCACAGCATATTCTCCCGTACCTCTCAGAAAGAGTGAAGACAAGCATAAAAACCAGCTCCACAATCATTTGCAGATTATTTCTATGGTGCAAACAGTAAAGGCTCAGCAAGAAAACCTGATAGCACTGCACGCAAATGTTGCTTGGGTCACCAGAGGCATGAGGCCTAAGAAGAGAATCTAAAAAGCCACCTCTCCATGAGGAAAAAGTGAAGCACATGGCAGAGAAGCATCATTTGTTCCAATTTAGTTAAGACTGTCTTGGCACGCAAAGATTCTCTTGCAACTGCTTTAGGAAGGCTTCATTAAATGGTGTGCAAGGAAGCCCACTCATCCTTTAACTTGTGTGCAGTGAAATCCAGTGATAAGAACAGTTTTGCAAATCCCATTCCAAATCCAGGTTAAAAGCAGCCACCTCTGCAATGGTTGTGATGAAATGCTGCACACACTGGAGTGCTGTTACTGCATGGCATGATCCCTACTAGCCATCAGCAGCAGAGAAGCCGATCCAAAACCATTAGAGGCTGTTGCATAGAAAGGGTGCCAAGAAGAGCTGACAAACATGAGGTATTTAGCAGCACGTACTGAAAACAGGCTGAAAGATATTTTGGAGCTTGCCTCTCATGGCTTCTAGAAAATTGCTGTTTTCCTTTGGATTAAATATAAGTATACAGTAGGCAAGAAATTATGGCAGTTCTTCACATGGCAAGAGAAACTAATAGGGCAATGAAAAGCTTGTTCAATTCAAACAYTGAGTGTTAAAGCCAGCAGATGCCTTTTTCTTTTCCTGAATGCTCCTTTTCAGTGCAGTTGTATAGAGCCAGTGACAGGTGTTCCTTGGTAGGAACTGGTACTTGGAAAGCTAGACTTTTGGCCTTTTAAAAACTACCCATTCCTGCTAGAAGACCAATGGACACTGGAAGCATCACCTAACCACTTCTTGCTGACAGAAAGCAGAGAAGGGTGGAAAATCCAGGAATACTATCTTCTCTCTGCCTGTCCCTGATGTATCCACAAGCTCCCTTCCTGAGGTAGCTGTAAGCAAAGCCAAGAAAGCACTAGGAGAGGGCTTCTCAGCACACACACACACACACACACAGAAAGAGAAGCAGTTATTTTAAGAGTATACTAAAGCTCCAGCAATCCACCATCTTAGTTTCAGATTTACCCCATCAGCAGAGCAATGTGTGCAGCACAAGCCTTTCAAGAACACGAAGCTGCAATGATGCAAATCTTGACACTTAAAAGCAGTGTCTGAATTTGCAGCTTYGCTAACTGTATTGGTCACATGAAGCGGCTCCACTGTCATATCCAGGGATGACCAGAAGAATATTAAAGAAACATGAACAACCACCAACCTGAGGAAGTCAGGGTACTGATTTATGTTCTCATTTCTGTGATGTACTACACAATCAGAACAAAAAGCAGCCCCAAGGTCATGTGGTAGCAAGTTGTGCAGYGAAGCAATGGCTGTGGTTCTGCCCTGACAGTGGGACTCAATAGGACAAGAGAAGTGAGACCCAAAGCTTGGCACACAGTTTTCCATGGAAGTGGGAGACCGAGGAGAGAAGGTGGCAGATTTGGTAGCTCACAGCAGGGTAGCAGGTTTGCCACTGCACAGTGATTGAGGGGGGCTGTACTACGACAGCCCAAGATGTAATGAAGATTGTCGTGTTCAAGGATGAGCTGGAGCTCTACCCAGGCAGTCCTAATCAGCGTGGTTTGAGTGCTGCATGATTGTTGCTAACATTAGCCTCACAACATCTCTGTGAAGAAGGCAAGTGTCATTCTCCATTCTGAAGATTGGAAACCGCAATTAAAGCAACCGCCTCAGGGAAGCAGACAGAATTAGAAATTGAATCTGGAGTCCTGGTCTGCTGATTCGCCCACGGGTTCACCTTTCAAACTTGGGAACGGGCACCGTAAAACAGTCAGAGGGCACCTTTTACCTGCAGCCCAAGAGATGCTCCCTCCAATGCCAGCGATAGCTGCAGCCTCGTGAAACAGGCACAAAAGAGCAAACGCTGCTTGCAAAACAAAGCGCATACCCCACTGGTCACCGRAGTGCTACAAGCTGGAATCAATGCGATGATTGTGACAGCTGAGAACAAATTCAGCTATGTTTGACAACTTCCAGAAAATATTGGCAGAGGACAGGGAGTCTGCACTGCCCAGCAGCACCTTTGTGAATTGATTAGCCATATAGCAGATGGCAAGCCTGCTGCAGACTGAGACAGCAGAAGATGGCCAGTCTGGTTGAGAAGAACTTGAAGACGACTGGGAAGAAAAAGCATGTCCTTACAGTGACAGCCCAAAATGATATTTTAGAAATGTCAGATGCATGGCAGATGAGGAACAGGACTGAGTTTTAACATTTTCTTCATCTATTTATTACCAGCACCTGTCTGGCTTATAAAGCAAAATTATATMGCTTTAAACCCTTCACGTTCATCTCTTTCCTTCACAACAAAAAAAAAAACAAAAAACACTTAAATATTAATTTTTTTTCTCCTTTTAAAATATTCTTCTAACTAGGACTTAAGGGAAGTCCTTTCAGAATCAACTGATATGTTTGAGGGAACTTCTATGCTTTCTCTGATAGCAGGCATGCCTTGAAARTTTCATTTGAGGAAAATACATTCTRGACAAAGAGCAAAGGYTTTGCTCTCCTCCTCCTGCCACATATTTTTGGGAGGGGTTTGGCGCACGTTTGGGGAAAATTCATATTTTTTAATGGTTTTAGGAAATGCCTTAGGCTATTCAGAGTCTGCACAGCTGCTCATCAGTAGCYGGCCATGGCTGAAGGAGCAGAAACTATGGTTCAGAAAAATATGCCATCTTTGTCTGGTGCAGAACAATGCCGCTGCAGTGAAATACAATGGCCGTCTCTTATTTTCTACTAGCCCTTAGAAGGGAAAAAAAAAAAAAAAACCGAGGGAAAAAAAAAAAGGGAAGGATCATGGAGTTTCCTTGCAGGGCCTCTGAGCAGAGGGAGGGAACAYCAGCTCTGCACGCACAGATATGCAAATCCATCCCCAGGCCCGACAATAGCAGAAGCCCTGTGGGAGGAGGAGACCGATGGCACTGCTGCTCCCAACTCCTTTGCCTGCAAAGCCCACAGGTTCCCGGCACTTCCCGAGAACTGGGAGGCCAATGCATCATCCAGGGAGAGTGGAGCTGTAAAAGCTGTGCTATCAGAGGCAACTGCTCTTTGCCCACAGAGCCATGCACCATCACTGGACATTTTCAGGCTTACAGTCTGCCTGCCATTCAGTTYGTGGGTGCCACTACGCAGGAAATGGATGCATGGGTAACATCTCTGTATTGCCCCTTAGGTTAATAAGGCCCATGTATGAAAAGTTGGAACTAAAAGAAAAATGTTCTGTGGCRAGACCCCAATTAAAAGTATTTGCATCAACATACTCCAAGCAAACTTTCTAAATGGAGGGATGGGGTTTTGTTTCTAATGTAGCTACAATTATCAGGATTTAATGAAGTCTCAGATTTCCAGCTATCACTAYTATCTAAATTTCTTAAGCAAAGACTGAGGGAGGACAAGTAACAGATTAGAAACTACCTGCACTGAGCTACTGCAGCGGAAATAGCTCAAATGATTGAGTTTTGATGGTTTTACCAGTGCTGACAGCAATCCATAGAAGCTGGAAAACCAAAAACATCCAGTGACATGGATTTAWGCCCTTTTAGAAAATATGTATTTTACACTATAGTTCCTAATACTARTAAGTGTTAGCTCTTCAGCATCAAATCAATTATCTAAAACAGCATGCAGACTGAGCTGGGCCATCCACCTTGCATTCTGAAAGAGGTTTTCCTAAGTCCCATCGAACTTTGATCATAGTGACTGTCAACCTTAGAATTTAATTTCCTTTACACATTCTCCTAAGAACAGCTGACTCAAGGTAGTGATTAGACTAGATGCCTAAAAAATCATCTGTCTATGTAAGATGTCATCTTCAGGTCTCTCCAGGACATCACTTGAAGCAGGGCATCACTTGATTATTTAGCACAGAAGCAAAACCTCTAGCCAGCACTCTGAGGAGTCAGAAAGGKTCACGGGCTGGCACCTTTCAGTGCCCAGGGAACTGCGTGGAGGCAGCAGGACTGAGAGCCCTCATGCACACCACCACTRCCAGACCCCAGCCCTGACATCAAGGACTCGGAGGCAGCTGAAATGTTTGGTGCAGAAGCAACACAAATCTTAAATGACCCAAGCAGTTTTGCTCACAATACAAAAGTCAATGGGAAGCTTAATACTAAAAATACAATTGAATACCCATCCCTCCCCTCAATCTTAAGCCCTTCTCAAATGAGGAACTGCTCARTGGCAAAGGCCCTCAGTAGAAGCGTGCAATTCCAATAAGCAATACATTTTGATATTTGACATCAATATGAAACAAGAGACTGAAGCTGATTGAAAAAACTGGGACTAGTTTAGGAAGTTGTCCACTGTTTCATCAGCAGTTTTCAAGATTCACACTTGAACTGGTTCTCCTTTACAGTCCCCTTATTAAAAAATGCATCTGTAGTAGCCCAAGCAGATTTGTTGTTCAGTTCTTTCCCTTGGCAGGACTGCACACTGYGCACACAGAACAGGCTGTGTTAGCATGCAGAGCACTGCTGTACTTTGACACAGGTACTTTCTTTCTGAAAGCAACACAGGAAGTAATTTATATTCCTTGATAACCCCATTAACATTTCCATGGCCATTAGGAGGTCCAGCAAAAAATGGCTGGTGGCAAATGAAAGGTTCCTCATGATAAGATAARGGGTGCTCCAAATGTGAATCAAGTGCAGAATAGTTTCTGATCTATGCATCTTACTCACATAAGCTTTTATTCATTTAGACACACTTTTAAAACTCCGTAAGAATCTTTGCAATAATTAACAAGTAAAAACTCTGTCAAATCAAAGAAAAACCTTCATATTTTCATGTAATACATTTCTCGGACATTAGATGGCAATCCCCCCACTTCATTTTTCATACCGGGGCCCATATCCCTTCCAAAAATCAAATGTCACCACCTTTTCAACAGGTGAGGTGATAGGATACAAGGCTGTTTGGAAAGCACAGAGCATGGAGGCTCTCCCATTCCCATGACATTTGTTCTGTTGCAACAGTTCTCCAGTTTTGCTTTTTGAGTAGGAAAGGCAGATGAGTAATATCATCACGAAGATGCTTGTACTAGGGGTAAGATTCACTCATTTGTCACTTGGACACCCTACATCATGACTTGGATGTTTCCATGTCAAAAACCTATGGGCAAAAATAGAAGTTACCAGAACTTCCCCATTTTGACAGAGGAGAAAGGGACTTAGTATGGCATTTAACAATGTAATTTCTAKTCTTGCCAATTAAAAAGGGTTCTCTCAAGGGATATCATTAGTCTGTGTAAATTGTTTCTGGAAATTATAAAAGTGAACTGAAAAAAAAAAAAAGGCCATTTGGTACCATATGTGGAATACACACAATGGGAAGCACGTATCAACTCTTACAGTGGGAATTCTATAGGTAGAAAAGTAAGACACAAGGCATTTAATAGCAACTTAAAAAACACCTCAAATGAATTCAACAGAGTATGTAACACACCTGCCCAAGTTAATGTGCTTTGGCTCTCAGCCTCTCACTTTTTGCCATGGTCTGCAWGTGATGTTTTAGGAAGAGGCAGGAATAACACACCTCATCAACCATTCAGTGATGTCCATGGTGCGGGGAATCCTTCCTGACCTTCATTAACTCCCCATGATCTATTTAAGTGGCAGTACAAGACATCCTGACACCTATTCATTTCAACAGTGTGTGCCTGTGATTCATTCACACAAAATTCACTTCCTAAGCCTTCATTTCTCATCTACTTTCATCGTCCATAAAATGTTCTTTTTAAGCCAAGTTCACCCCTTTTCATATGCCTCCCTCAGGACCAAATTTCAGCCCTGCAACACTTGCCCATTTGAGCTCTCRTGCAAATTCACATGAGAGTGAGGTTTGCAGCTCTCCAGCAAGCCAAAAGCACAGATAATATTAGTCCTAAAGACAGGGGTCCACCCACAGCTGGCTACTGAAATAGCTAATTTTTCATGTACTCCACTGAAAATCTAACCTTTTATCCTCACTCTGGAGCCAGTTGTGTATGTGTGTGTCAAGGTGACAACACGGTGAAAACAGAAGTTCTCAAATGATACATTATCTCAAATATCAAAAGGTCACAAAAGGGTACAAATCGGTAGCTCTCCAGAAGAGACACTGGTTTTTATAAAAAGTGGGTCAGTTTTAGTTTCATGTAGGTTGTTTGACACAGTGGTTTCTGGCATCACAAGCTCTGGTCTACAGGATACCACAGAGCCTTTGTATCCCTTGCTGTCACTACAGCATTGTGTTTTTCTACCCATTAACCAAGGATAAATGACCTAGATATTGTGCCTATTAAAGCCTCATTTTTCTTTTGCCCTTTTGTTCTTTAGTGTACCACATTATCACATGCTGAACACATTTAAAGTATTCTCAGTCTCTCATGCCCCTTTGAAGGAGTAAAGTAGGGATTTTAGCGTGCATTTCTGTAGAGTTACTTAGAGTGGAAAATATGAAGGCAATTCAAGGTTTCTCTTCCTGCCTAGTCCCCTGAAGACGATCAGTTCAGCATTTACAGCCACTAATCTATAAAGAATATAGCAGGAAAATGCTATAAAAAAGCCACAAATACAAATACAGAARGTGAACACCAATTTTGATGTCCCTAAACACTACATTCTATAATTACATCTCTGCATATCATGGGTCACTTTTATTAAAAGCATCATTACTACAGTTGGCAGCAATTTACATCTTATCTTACATGATAGCAGTTTCCAAAGAAAAAAAAATAAAAAGACATCACAACAAAGAAAAACAATACATTTACAAAGTCATGTCTGTAAACTTCAAGGCTAGTTTAGAGTTGAGGTAATGCTGTTTAGCTTTGTGGCTAAAGTAACAAAGTCCTTTAATTTAAAAAAGGTACCTGATTTTTTCTTTTTGTTTATACCAGTGCATTACAAGATCACGAGACGATTAAACTGTAGCTTTATCCTGTAAGAACCTTCTCCGCGGGTTAATTTCCAAAAGGTACTCTTCACATTCAACAGCTGCCTTATTATTGCTGCGTCTCAAGACAGAGACATTCACACTATCATGAAGATTGTCAGAGAGAGAGTGTGTGTGTGGGTGTGTGCGCGCATGTGAGCGGGTGAACTCCCATACAGTCAAAATGAAGCGCGAGTACGATATGTATGGTAAATTTCATCTTGACCTTCACAGCAAAAAAAAAAAAATAAAAGGAAAAAAAAATTAAAAAATTAAATATATAACTTCATCCTTCCTTTAAGCAGCACTTCCTTCTATTAGTGCCACTTGATTACAAATTGCTGCTTAATTCATAATACCAATGGTACCAAAAGAAAAAAAAAAGCAGAGCATTATGTCAATTTCCTTAAAAAGACATGATCACCTCTCAAATTTCATCTCTCCTAGGGATAATAAATAATGCACTGCACAATACTTAATGACCAAGATACCTTTTGACACATCTGTATAACATGACTTGAACTTTTYTTTTTGCTACACTATGTTACAGAACAGCTTATAAAAACTAAGTATGGACATTAACTGTGAGTGTAAACAGTAGGACTACCACTTGTCAAAAGTTTAAAACACTTTAACTGTAACTGGTACTGGTTATTCATCATTTTCATTGTTTTCTATTTCTTCCCCCCCATCAAGTGAGTCTAATTCTTCACCCTGTGCTATTTCATCTTCTAAAACGGAGGAATCTGCAGTTTTATCAAGACTCTCCTCTGCATCACTGCCTTCAAGATTTTCTTCATCTTTAAAGGCAGCTCCTTCAGTTTTGTCAGTAGCCTTCTCTTCATTGGAGCCCACTGCGTTCTGAAGTCCTGCTAGTGCTGGGAAACCGGGCAGAGTCAATCCTCCCAGTCCTGGAGGTAGAAACATAGATGGATAGAAGAGGCCAGGAGCCATGGTAGACAGCAGGAAAGGATTGAAGGCCAGAGGGTTTGTGGGCAATCCAGTGTTGGTGGTGGTGGTAGTGGTGGCAGTGGCGGTAGTCACCGCAGTAGCAGCACTGACAGATCCATTCGCAGAGTCAGTAGCAGAAACAGTGTCTGTGCTTTTCTCAGAGTCTTTGTTCTCCTCTTCATTCTCATTTTTCTTCTCTTCAGCTTTTGAAGCGCCATCCTCAGTCTCTCCTTGACCGGAAGCAGTAGTGGCATTTCCAGTAGTAGCCGTTATCGGGTTATTCAACAATCCGCTTAGTCCAAACATATTGGGCAATCCTGCCATCCCTGGCAACATCAGAGGCAACATGGCAGCCGGATTTTTAGTGTCCCCCCCAGCAGCAGCAGCTGTTGCTAGCCCTGGCGGAAAGCCCATGAGACCTGCGAGCTGGAGAGACTGCAGGTTCTGTAGGTTCTGGAGGCTTGTGAGGTCCATTCCAGCAAACAGACTGTTCATTAGTAGTGGGTTGATTCCCGAAGTTGATGCTACAGCAGCAGCTGCTGCAGCTGCTTTGGCAATTTCACTTTTTGGCCTTCTTCCTCTTCTGCTTGCTCCTTCCTCYCTCACAACAGGTCCAGTGAGAAGACGGTCAAACATGGACTCTGGAACAAAACCCTAAAAAGGRAAGGCGACAAAACAAACTTTATTCTCCATTAACATTTTTAGCTTTCAGCAGTTAACTGATGATGATGGAAGAAACAGAAGGTTTCAGCATACTCCAAAAGTGGTTTGTTTTTTCACCCTGACAAATGGTGACTAGTTTAGTACTATAGTGAATGGCAGTAGAAAGCTGAAGAAATCAAGATCACAGATTTTTTTTACATTTAAACATAACAGTAAAACAATACATKCTGAAAACTCTGTAGCTTCATTAAATAGCCCCAGCCTGATATGCTGCAGTTACAAGTTTATATTTTTATAATTCGTATTGAATTTCAGTAGAGTAATAATTAATATTGAGTAGTTGCAGAATTTTGCCCTTTTATTTTACAATACTTGTTTGAAAATAAAGGCAGGAAACCAATTCCTTTGATACTGCCTGTTACTAAGGCAATGAATTGTATTTTTGTTATGAATATGACAAATATTTTCTTAGTAGTTCTTAATGTACAAATACCTGTTCTTTTTAAGGATTGCTGCTTATAAGAAAAAGATAAAGYAAAACAAATGCTGAAGGCTGCCTTAACTGTAGCTGATTTTTCAAGTGTATTTYAATCCCATTCTGCAGCAGCCTCCTATCACCACCCCAACCTGAGCTGGGTAACTCCTACACAGACACTAYGATTTTCTCAAAACCAGCTTTGAGATAAAGACTTAATGATCAATTTACACAGCCTTCAACTTTTCTGTGCTATGACCTACAGCAAAGCATGGAATGGGAATTTCACTTACAGACTGTTTAACAATGTCAGTCCAATCTGGAGCAACAGCAAACTCAGGATTTTCTTCCAGCCATCTTGGCAAGTCCTTCATTGGAGGGGCCATAGCTCCACCCATCTAATGCAAAAGACAAGGTTATGACTTTAACAAAAACCCAACAAMAAAACCAAACTAGTACTTATGTGGACATTTGCTATCTACACATTTTCACTTCTGAAGGATGGCAGCAAAGACTATCCTTTTACTGTGGAAAACTATATGAAAACCAGCTAGCGATACCTGAATTGACAATATAATATTTTAAAAAACCAGTAAAGTGCTTAAGCTTGGGCAGGTCTGGTAATAAAATTTGTATGTAAGGACAAAAATATGTGATATAAGTTAAAAAAGTGAGACTAATCAGGTGATTAATATGAACATATCAGAAGAGCAAAGACAGAATTAAAGGAAGCAGGCGGCACASTCTAGTAAGAACAAATTGCTGGTGCCAAATTATTAAACTTTTCAAAAGAAAGCTTGGAGTAGAAAACCTGCTTTCCACATGCAAAGACATTATTAAAGACCTTGACTGAAGTAACTTAATTTTTACCTTCTTTCCATTTCGTTTATTTACAACAGGTACCCTTTCTTCTCCTGTCAAGGTGTTTATATCCAGTTTATTAGGGTTTCGACATCTGTGTCGTTTTTGTTTCGGCTTCTGAAATGGGGAAAATAGCACATCTGCACTCTTCTGGAAAGAAGAGAATTTTATTGGTTTTTGGCTTTTCAGCTTTTCATTTCTTGAAAAAAAATCACCAATCACACTACCCCTTCTCACAAAAATTTCAAGGGATCCATTACTTTGGTCTCAGATTATGTAAGAAAAACRTTTTTTTATATCAGCTGAAATTCTACAGAACTTGACAAACACTGTTCTAACATGTTTTATTTACAAATATTAAGAAAGGAAGTGCGAATCAAATACCCCAATGCCACTTGGGTGTGGACAAAATAGAAATGGTGGATCAAGAGAAAACTTCTGTTGAAAACCAAGCTACAAAATTGAATGACAATGCCCAATGGGAGGACATTCAGTCTGATGCCTGTAAAATTAACTTTTATTTTAATACAACAGAAAATTACTTTTAGAATCACATACTTACTGGTACATAACTTGGCATATCTACAGTGTAAGTAGGATGCAATTTAAGCCATTCAACTAGATCCTTGTTTTTCGGGGCATCCTCTCCCACCAGCCTGGTCCCATCCTCTAGATTGATTACAGGGATGCGAGTRTCTGGGTCTAATTGACCAGGAGATGGAATGTTCCTTGCTGGTAGGGCTTCCACATCTTCTTCAAAAGCTTTGGTCACTTCTGCATCCTCCTGAAAACAATCACATCTGTGTTAGTCTTCACAGGAACAGCTGGAGAAATAATTTCAGAGACTGAAGTGAAATGTTCAAGATTTTGAATATACAAGAGTTAATGGTGTTTAAATATTCATGYGACGTAAAGCAGCATCATTGCATTAGGGAATTTTGTGAATTTAGCATCCTTGAACAATAAAGAACATGCTGCTAAAGGAAAAGCAGTTTCTGTGSATTTCCAGTAAGTGTCCTCCAAGATTCTCCAAGACCCTCCCTTTTTAAAACATCAATAAAGACATACTTAAGCCTCAAAACATATGTTGTTAGAAATGTATCATCTTTAGTAAAAAACCCTCCATAAAGTGATTTTGAAAGTGCAAGCTACCTAAAACTCAGCTACAATTTGTTAGAGTAAAATCTTGATGTGCACATTTTGTTTGGTTCAAAATTAATTAACAGCTCAAAACAAAGAAAAACCTGGTTGGGAAAAAAACTGTATGTTTCTATTAGGGARAGTATCATCAGACTTAAAACACATTCAGGAAGTACCACAGACAGAAGAACAAATACGAGATTAAAAGGAAAAARGTTGTAGTCTTACTACAGTCAACGATGTCCGTTTGTTGCTCATAAATAACAGATCAAGCCCTTCTACATTTTTCCTCCTTCCTCTCCTCCTCTTCATGGGTGGTTCTCCATCTATTAAAGAGCCATTTAGTAGATGCCTTGTGGGTGTGCGTGAAAGACCTGCTTGCAGCAGCTCCATTTGAGTTTTAAAGGCATCAGACACGGGTGTGGAGACATTAGGCAAGATAAACTTTGAAGTAACAGATGAAAAATTTGAGGTAGAACTTGTTGCCTCTCGTGAGGCCTTTGATAAATCTACAACCTTTTCTTGTCCATTTTCTGAGACCACCTGAGACTCACGTAACTGGGCAACCATTTCCATAAGATTTCTCCTCTTGGCAGCTCTCTCAGCCTCAATTTCAATCTTTCTTCGTCTCCTCCTCCTCTGACGTGGAACTGATAAATTGAGTGCATCTTCCTAAGAAAAAATKAGCATTTCCAAACATTAGCCAAGCTCCGTTTGCTATGCTAAATTTAAAATAAAACTCCAAACATGTAACTCTGAAAACAAAACCTTCATTTTATTCAAACAAACACTTTCACATTTTCCTATTTTATTGATGYTGGTTTATTTTCTATTACGCAAGAGAAGCTCATGCAAAATAAAATCTGTTATGTAAAAAAGACAAAGATGCAGCCTTGCCTTCGATAACTGAGGAGAAGCAGTGAGATCTTCACTGCCACTGACACTGGCTTGACCAACCATGGAGAGCTCTGCAAAGCTCCTTTTTTGTAGAGGGCTGTCCACAGCTGTTGGAGTGTACCCAGGTATGAGCCCCTGGAAATCAAACATCTGGCGCCTATTTACTGGCCACTTCCCTTTCAGCACTGCTTCACAGATGTTGTCTAATCGGTTGATCATTACTCGGTCCTGCATAAARGAAAAGTATGTAATGAGCCTTCAGTGTAAACATTGCCTTTTAAACTCAAATGAGTCTTAYGACACAGTCCAGTTTCCAGAACTTAAGGAATACATTCCAAAACAACTATTCTCGTACACTGGGATAAACTGATTGCCTTACAAAAAGCTAAGACAAAATTTTGTAGAATAAAACACTGCTGGATTTAAAAGATGCATTAATATTGTGAGGGGAAGAAAAGACAGAMCAAGTTTTCCGTATGACTATGTATTAATTGAAAATTTTTGCAGAATCTCCTTCTTGTTTTATAAAACTTCAGTAGTTAGCAAAATCAACAGTTAGGAAGGGAAAATAAACMCATCTGCAGTCAGCATCTTAAAGCTGCAGTTCTCAAGATCCAAGAGGCTGGATCTGCAATTCTGTCCTAGGAAGTGGATCCTCATTAGCGTCACTATTAATAAAGTTCAACATTATGAAACGGGCACCAACCTAGGGACATCTAATGAATGTCAATTTTCATTCCACGCCCATTATCACTTCAAATTTCACTGAAGCGTGTACACTAAAAATCTCTAATTATGTTTATTAGTCTACTTATGCTGAACCTGTACAGATGAAGGATTTTCTGTTCTACTTTCACACTATGACTGGAGTAAGATTTTAGCCCATGTTTCCAAAATACTTGCTGAAARCAGGGAAGATGAGCATTATTTGGTTTTTTTCTGTTTAAGTATTCAAGCACATCCTACGCTAGCCAGCCTGAAGAGGTAGAAACTTTGGAACCACAAGAAATACTGCTGATTGGAGAATATGAGCTAGCTCCCTGAACTGCAAAACAGTGCAAAAGCCACTAGCAGATCTCAGCAGCTGCAACAGACCGCTTGCTTTCCCCAGAAATAAGCCTATTAAGAGCAAGGTCCTCCCGCCCTGCTACCCCCTTCCCCCCCTGCCCCAACCAGATGGCCCTGTTATGGTGATTAGTAAGCTTAAGACTATTACTACTTTATTTTTCTCTCTCCCCCTACTGCAAAGGAGAGTACTAAATTAAGTATGGATTTATTACAAGGTTACGGTTTTGTATTTTTAAAAACATTTTATATTAGATAATTTTCTGCAYTGTTATCAAAATAAGATACAGCTTTACCCTGTCTAAAACTGCTGCTTATGTTTGCAAGATACCTTAATACAATTACATCTGTCAACATTACATAATGGCTTAGATCATGTAGGTCACCAAAACTCTTCCCCACAATCTCCTCACCCCAAAATAAAAAGGTGATCTTAAAAAGTCTCTGTTCTCAATTCTGCAGATTGTTCTGCAGACAAAATTCRTAATTCCAAACTGTACAGTGGTGTGAGAAGTGGGATTTTGCTGACACACARTTAGGGACTCTATGAAGAACTCATGTCTGCCAGCAGTCTATTGTTTTACTAAATTACACTATTATACACAAAAAGCCGTTTCTTTCATTTCCACTGCTAGTTTGAGTTTGAAGAAAAAAGTGCTATTCCACAAATCAATCACAGAGAAAGTCTCTTGCCTGCCAGAAGTRCAGTATCACACAAGGTCACTGCTACTTTGCAAGCACGTTTCCTATATTTTACTCGAATTAAAAGAGACACATGTCTTTCTACCCCTAACCAACCTTAGGCCAGAAAGAGAAGGCAAACGTTCTCTCATGCAGCAGCTGAACCACAGAGGGATCCCCGTCTTCCATGTAGAATCCATCGCGTGTTTCATCCCTTGCGGTACTCATAGAGGCGTTGCTTTCTTCATCAAAATTCTTACCCTGAGAAACTGCTCCTGCTGAATAACAATCATGACCAGGCATTAACATCCAATGTCTACCCAGCTAGATAGGCTAAGGCAACCAGGCTTGACACAACATTTCTAACTCAGGCTTTTGTTCAGTAATTACTACAGCCGAGCCCTAGCCTTCCGCATTTGGCACAGAGACCATGGTTATTGGCTCAGTGAGCTACTCTGGAAATCATCCCATGTGGGGAAACACCCCGCTGATGCTGGATGGTTCTTATGAAAGCTTATTTAGCCACCTGATATGTGGAAGGGCAGAGGAACTACTACATGTAGCCCATCCCACACCCCATAATGGCACTGTGTGTGCCAYTTACCAGCTGGCATGAGCTACAACAGCTGTGGTGCTTGTGCTAAGCACATAGAACTGATCTGACCAATGSCTTACCTTCAGGCTGGGAGGATTCTTCTGATTTATCATCATCTTCCAGTTTCTCCTCTTCATCTTCTTCTGAACCTTTCTCAGAAATAGATTTTGGATCTACATCTGTACTCATTTCTATGTCTTTCAATTCACATTTAACAGAGCCAGGCTCAGCCTCAGCATCACAGTCTGGTTTAGTGTCCTTATCTGCAGTATCTGTCTCCTCTTTGATTTCAGACTTTTCTTTGGCTGCTGGATTTTCAGACCCTTCAACTTTAGACTCTGTTTGTTCCGTAGTCTTTTCTTCTTGTACTGGTGTAGATGGGACAATTGGTGGTGTTTGACTGCAGCCAGCACCCAGAGGGTTTACAGAAGAGACAGGATTTGCATTACCTGTCCCTCTGTTTTGAGCAAAGTTTTTATGAGCCTCAAGAAAAGAGAGTTCAGGATCATTCAGAATGTGATAATCTGTCCTACTGACTCCATGTTTAGCAGCACCAATCAGTAAGTCTTTATCATGTTTACCACACTCCCACCACTCTGGCAGGTCCAGACTTGGCTGGCAAAGTTTTAGCCTCTCCCCCAGCTGTGGGTGATGGAGAACCTGTTCCCGGATCTTGCGCAGCAGCTCGATGCGATATAAAGTTCTAGAAGCACGCTCCTCTGTGATCGGCTCAATCAGCGTGGAAAGATCAGGAGGTTCTGCAAGGACACCAAGTTGTGCTGTTTAACATGGATTGAATGCACACCCCTTTCAACATCATTACACCTGGGCACGAAGCTTCAACAATCCCACTGTCTCCTAATATACATGTTGATTCCACAGTCAGTTAAAACTTACCATCATCTGGTTTGACGGGCATTCGGCACACTCGTCTACACATATTCACAAAGCCATTAAAATACTTTTCCAAGCTTTCATCGGACTTTTTGTCAAGCCTGGCAAATGCTCTGAATTGATTCCACTCGAACTGATGTTTYACAGGATCGAAAATTACTCCAAAAGTAGACACCACACGATAAAAATCAGCTTCTTCTCTTCTTGTCCATCTAGTCAAAGAAGAAGCAAGAGAAGTGAGGCTGCTGGATAAATGAGTCAAAACACAGTTTAGATGCCCTCAAACCCCCTCAGATTATTCTTTCAAAACAAAGAGCAGTATAAGTAACATGCACACTCAAATAAGATTTAAAGAAAGGTAACACCGAGAAACTCACTTTTGTCGTTTTTCAGTTATTATAGCTTCCCTTTCTGCCTCCAGTGCCCTCACTTCTTCTCGAGGCCGACGTCTCCTGCGGTCAGTCTTCATTAGTGCCTCTTGCCTCATTTGTTGCCTTTTATAGCTGCGCTGATAGGCAGTAATGAGGCGACGCAGACGGGTAGTCAGGGTTGAAGTGTTGGGCCAGTAGAGTTGCCCTAACTCAGAATTGYTTTCACCGTGCTTGTCTAGAGAACAGAGAGGTATTTGCACTGYAAAATCAACACTAAACATTTCAAAGTTTCTATGGCTATAACTGGATTCTTGTTTTATCAGATAAGAACATGTACCTCTAATACTGGTGCATAATGAGTTAGAAACAGGATAACTATTGGTAGGAGATAAAAAATAGAACCAAACCATCCAACTCTAAGAACTCAGAATTGCTTGTGAAGCATTTAGAGATAACCATCAAGCATTATTATTTGATGTTATGAATGCAAACATATTATGAACACTGTAAGGATTTAAATTAATGCAATGCATCTTTAAATACATTACTAAGAAGATCATTCTGCCTCTGAGGAAACACCTATGCTTATCATTTCCCACTTTATTATTCTCACTTAAGCTTGGCAGTTTTCCTCCATACTGAGGAAACAACGTATTTGTAACTTCCAAGATTATCTCAGCAAAACCATCAACGGCTGCATTATGAAACATCCGGTCTTTATCATCCCAGTTTCTGCTATGTAATTAGAAATCCAGAGAACCATAATGTRGATTATTCAAAGACAGTATGTAATTGTTTTGAAAAATGTGAAGCATGARGAGATTTGGCAGCAAAAAGCTTACTGTGGTATTGGCCCAAAGCACCTCCTATCCCCTCATGTGGTAATATAAACAGCCCACCTTTCACTAAATTATCCCTTTTTGCCGTTTTAATTTCTTTGCTATGGTCTTACTTGGGTGTAATTCTATGGACTCCTCTTTGTCTTCTGGAGGTGAGTTTGCAAATTCCTTGGGGAGAAGACAGAAGTTATTTTAGTTTTCAGCTTTGACCATATGTCATGATTTGAAGAGAGAAAAATATGTCATCTCTCAAACAGAGCAGAAAACAATCTTTGTAAGGTGTGTTAATCTGGTGGCTCTCAAACTTAAAAAACACACATTAAAATAAATATGGAGGATCAATTATAATTGTACATATTTGTAATTACAGAAAATTGGGAGTTCTTACATCAATTTCATCCTTGAAAGGAGTTCTGGTTGGCTTATATTCTGGATCTTCATCCTCTCTGTCAAATTCACCCCTATAAAATATTTTAAAAATATTTTCAAGAAAAACACTGGTTTTGAGAGGGGACTGATTTTCTGGACAAAAGCAAAAAAGCTACAAAAGCCATCAGTATGGTGTATCAAGTTACACATTTCTATTTCATGCTCAACTGTGTAAACAATTCTATGTACTTTGTACATCATACGATCACTTCATATCCTCAGGCAACATGTAAGTATAATATGACATATGAACCCATGCCAACATATACAATGCTGATAAAGTTTATTAATTTTTTCATGTCCTCCTTACCCATCACCGCCATCTGCTAACATGTCTGTCCCTCTCTGTTCAGCAGCTATGGCCTTTGCATCAGGCATGCCAACCCTTTCCAGAAAGCACAGTGCTGAATCCGCTCTCATGGAATTGTACTTCTCATAACCTGCATGCAGAGCAGGAGACAAAATGTTTTTTTAAAAGCTATGACCAGCTGCACATGAAACAGGTCTAGGCAGTAAATGTAAAATTTTCTGGATTCATTGATTTATTTTTAAATAAAACAAAGGAGCTGTCACTATGATGAAAAAATTTAATTTATGTAAAAAAATTGTTCATTTTGGTAAATTCCAACAGCAAAGAAACATTTTCCCATCAATAACATTAACACATATAAGATAGTGAAGAAAGCATTAACTTTCACGTCATTATAAAGTAAAAACCTTTCACAAGTAAAAAACTTCTTTAAATTCCATATATGACTTTCACAGTGGTCCTTGCCATTCAATACTGGCCAGTGGAAACAGGAAAATGCGAATGGAAGCGCGCACACACACACACACACACACACACACACACACACACACATGCTATTTTCTATAGCTCCAGCCCTGCTGAAACCCTCAATATAGGCAGCAAAAATGCTGTATACATGGGTTATACGTAAGGCCAACGAACCTGTCTTATTAGGTTTAGGATGATGCATGTCAGTAAGATGACACTGTTCCCTCTATGGTTTTCAAACTGCTGTTTGCTTTTTTACTGCCCAAGTTGACTAGATGGAAAATGGCAGATCCCAACAGTGCACTGCAGGAAAATGATTTTTAGACTAGACTTGCCTCAGCTGAGCCCACAACACAGAGCTGCTGTACATAGGCAGAACAGCACAATTCAATTAGGATTTGTACTACAACACACTGCTCCTAACTGCTGTAGAGCCTCAAGCCAAACTGTAATCATGAAAGGTTTTATAAGCCATCATTCTCCCCTTTAGTCAGGCTGGGCTGCTGAGAATACCTCTGCGACCTCCAGAGAATTGGGATTATAATCAGGAATCGCTCACTGTATATATCATGCCAGCTCTGCATCCCCAGCCTTTCAAAGTTAACAAGGCTGCATCCCACTCAAGGGAGCCGGGAGTTCTCAACACTGACATTTGTGAAATATTGCTTGGAACAAAGCCCAGGAGGCACTTGTACAGATTAATAGCAGAGGTTAAGCCCACCGTCCACTTTGACACTGGTTGGCAGAGTTAGCAAGTGAAGCAGTGCTGGAAGCAAAGTTTATGGAGATCTATCTTACTATTTGGCTATTATTTAAACAAATATGGCTTTGTTTTATTTACAGCCAAGAAAGTAATGTTTTCTTCTCAAATGTTCTGCAAACATTTAAAAACAGCATCTGATATTTACAGCTCATATTAGGTTTTTAATGCAGGCAAGAAAAAAGGGAGCTACAAGCCAACAGTTCTTTGGAACAATACTTGTTAATATTATGACTGAACAGTCCTACACACTGAAAGCTTTACAACTGAGTTTTGTTCGGAGTGAGACATCACTTACCGTGTTTAAATACTCCAATTAAAAGGGATTTATCTGCCTCCTTATCCCACCAGTCTGCAGGAACTTCGGCATGGAATGGCTCAGGTATCCATATATCTACTTCACTGTGAAAACAACATTATATACACTCTCAAAGGTATTACTGGACAAAGATTTAAAAAAAAACAAAACAAAACAAAAATACCCAACCCAAAAACCCTAAGTGGTTTACACTATTTAAATAGAAATTTTCAGGTGGAAGACCACCCCAAAATCTAACACAGAAGAAATTGAAATACCCTAAAAAATAATTAGGACAGTTAAACAAACAAACAACAACAACAAAAAAAAATCAGCCAAAAAACCCACAACAAAAAAAAAACTCCAATGTTAGGCTATTTTGGGAGTTGAATGGTTATCTAAATATTATTCATTTAAGGTCTTAGTATTTTTAATTTTTTAAATTGAGATAGAATAATCCCTCAATATTAGCAGAACTGCAAATCCACTTCATTTCCCACATTGTTTCCTCCCCCAAGAAAATTACCCACGGCGCTTGATAAAATAATAAGGCTGCTTGAGAACAGACATGTAAGAGATAAAGTGTGACCACCTTTAAACGCTGCATTATTATAGTATGTGTACTTTACAAAACCCAGTGTCATAAAGCAAAAAATAAACCTGCACTTGCACTAACCTTGAGTCAGCACCCTCTAAGATCTTGTCTGCTTGGTCCCCKATAACTTCTTGTCGTAGATAGTAGAGCATGCGGACACGCAGCAGGACCCTGGAGAGGAAGGCAGAGGGGGGAAAAAGTTCTTAACTTCAGGACTGTTTGCCAACAGTGGCTTTTGGCAGCTGCTGCTGTTCATCCATCATCCTGCCAAGGCTGATTAGCCATGCTGTATGGTAGGCTTGAAGCGTGACAGATGGTGGCACATAATCACCTCTGTGTGGTGCTTTCTGCTGGCTTCCAACAGGCCTGCCTGGCAACTGCTTACACTGCACAGAGAGGGACCCAGCTCAGCCCGGCCCCGGCGCATTTCATTTAGTTCTACCTAGTGCAGCTTGTGAAGTTTAGACACGTACTCTACCACTGCCTCTGAAGTATTGAAGCAAGTTTGTAAACAACTGAGCAGATGGCTTTCAGTAACTGTTCTGCTTCATTATCTCATAAAATTTCCTCAGCTGCTGCCTTAATACCATTTTTGGAAGCACATCAGAAGTTGTAGGAATAAACGAGATATAAAATCTGGTTTTACTACCTTACAATAAACCCTCAATATGGAATGTCAGGTTTTTCAGATTATACAACTTTTTGCTTCTGAGAATGGGGGGGAAAAATAATCCYCCATTTCCCTTGGGAGATATTAACTATTTTTACTCTGTATAGTTCAAACTGCTATTTAATTTTACCTATGCACAGCCTAACTGTTACAAGGAAGTGAAAAATCTTTGTTACTGAGTTTATTTCCTCCCATTTCTGCAACACTGCAGTCGCTTTTGGAAGCGCTGTCAGGTGTTGTGGTCACACTCGAAGCTGGCAGGAGAGAGAACAGCAGACTGGCTTTTCAAGGAGACTACAAAAGAGGTCATTTCTGCAGAAAAAGTATCTACCTGAAAATAATCCTGCTCTCCTATGTTTACCCAATTCAGGGCACCCCCTGCTGCCTAGTTCATGAAGTAAAACCAGTACCAGCTAAAATGGACATTACTCAGCCTGCCCTCTCACTGTACCCAAATCCATCACGGCAACTGTTGAATTGCTGCTGCTCCTGGAACAGCGAGGGTGACCAGGGAAGCAGTAATCTGATCACCCCACTTGCATGAAAAATTTAGACCACCACCAGTTTTGAGAGCTCCTTGTYAGAGATCAGATGCAACTGGAGCAATAGCCAGTTTCACACGTGTTATTCAATCAAACCTCAGAAGAGCAGGGATTTGAATGAAGGTCATGTCTGCAATTCAAAACATGTCAGACATGCTTCTTTTTGTATGCACAGAAACTGGGACCAGTAAGGTGTCCCTGCTCCCTGTGTGGCTATGTAAATAAGCTGTTGAGGGTCTCTATCATCTTAGTATTAAGCAATAACAGCTGTTACATMAAGCCAACGAGGCTTGATGCATGAAATAAAAGCCAAGATAAACCAAAAACCAGAGGCTCTTTGCACCTTTCAGGAATTCTATGCATTAAACCAGCACACGTGGTACTTAAGGAAAGGACACAAATTCTTACAAAGCCAACTTCTACTGGTACCTTTTGAATGAAATTACTCAGATTATTAAATGGCTCCACCTCTGTCTGATCTTACTTGTGCTAAAAACATGTGGCTTCTACATTTCACTTAGTCCTGGTGAATCTGGGAAGTGAAGGAAAAAGATAGCAACTGAAAACATTCTTGCACATTTACCAGTCTTCCCAGTCCTTGTAATTGTTCTATTGTATTATTAAAGMAGCAGTATTTAAAAAATGAATTGAAGCCTGATCTGCAAACTGATATAGCAACTAATGARGACATGTTTCCTGGGAGATTAAAATAATGTTACAGGAAAGAATTTTATTACTTTAAGAGCGAGTGAAGTGTAATAACAGACCTAAGTAACAGTTCAGAAAAAAATCCGAGAGCAGTTCATTTGGAAGTGCACTCACTAACGTAATTCTATGAGTATCTGTTGTCATCAGCCAAGAATTAAGCTTGGTTAGCATCTGGAAATAGCAAACAAACCCCTTAAATGCCTTTCCTCCTTCACATCACACCCCCTATTGACAGCCYACAGGTACTTTTCAAATCAATAATTTCACTAAATAGTGTTAATGAGACATAATACATATTCAAACCACAAAAGTAATGATGACCTTTCAGTAACACTCCATTACAACTGTATGATATATATACACAAYGAAGAGTAGAAATTTAAACACAAAACAAAACACCCCAAAATCTCAAAAGCCATCAACCACATCCCCAACTCTAAACCAAGGTATTTTTGGGACAGTCTCTATAATAGAGAATGTAGTAAGCAAAACTGAGATTGCATCAAAGAAAGCTGACACAAAAATAAATRTTACAGAACAAAAGCCAGAAAATATGTAAGAAAGGCTCTTAAGAGACATTCATGCAACAATAAAATGTTATATACTATGATCTTTATCCCCAAAGGCTTTTGGTTTAGTAATATGTTTAGAACTTAGGAATCCAATCAGGWCAAATCAATTCAGGTAAAAGAGTTTGGTGAGAAATTTCATCKCAAAGGAGAAAGAATAAATATTCTGTATGATGTGGAGAGCAAGAGAGGAAGGGAGAGAAAGAATGAAAAGATAMGCCCCCACACAGGTGAACTACTACAGGAAACTCCCGAAACTAAGAACTGGATATATGAGTTTAACATCTAAGGACCAGAACTTTAAATACCAGTCTGAGGGACTCCATAAGAAAGTAAGAAACAAACAGCTTTTGTTTAAAGATAGCCAATTGTCAAGTGAAATAAGATATAGTGTAGCAATATGGTCCTTACTTTATATGGTAAAAAAGATAACCACATCTAATTCCATTCTTATTTAATAAGTAGAGAATAATTTTCTTCAGAACTGTGTTGATCTGTCATAAAGAGCTTACAGAAGTATCCAGATATCTGTTAAGATGATTATCCTCGAATTAAAAAGTAATAATGGCCTTTACATCCTATTAAATGGCCCTGTGTTCTATTAAACATATCCAAACGAAGCTGTGGACTTTTCAAAAACATGTAGTTTAAAAAAATCCCTAACCTCTAAATGAAACATTTATTAGTACTTACTTATTACAGTGATGTTTGAGATGTTTCCTATAGCTGTCTTCTTGAAATAATACATCTGGATTACAGGTTGTGAGCCAATCAGCATCTTGCAGCATTGGCTGTGAACTCTGGGCTTTTACTTTCTTCCCTTTCCTCCCTCTGGGCACTGGTGCAGACAGACCTAGACAAAACCCCAATATTTCTTACACAATCTGAACAGAAAAACTCTCAMCCCAAACAACATTACAAATATATATTTAAAGCTAATTATCACTGCTATATTCATTACTTTGTGGGCAACACAACCAYGAAAAACTGAACAGCAATATAACTCAGTACAGAAAATTGCAAGCAACAAAATGAACCAAAACTTTCATGCAAATTTAGGTGTGAAGATTTCAAAAATTCAGAGTGCTAGCCAGAAAATGGTGTTATATAAATATTTCTTGTAAAAACTCTCATGAATCTAAATGGCCRTAAGGAAACAAGCTTTCTGATTTATGGCAATTTAAAAGAGATTAACTGCAGCAGTAGGTGCCAATGAAGAAGTATGCTGGAATATTTSTTTCAAACTGATTCAGGGGAAAGAGCACCACATTCTACAAAGTGTCTGAGGGAGACTTCCCCTTTAAGTACAGACCAAGTCAAAGCCCACCTTACTCATAAAATCTGACAAGATCCTACAACATGTCAGAATGGCTATAGTTTAAACCAAATAGATAGCATGACTGAAGCAATTCTTTCCTATTTACTAGCATCATTATTTGATTGTGGTAGACATACCGGAATGATTAACCAAAGCTCGAGTTTGCCCATCTGCAGTTGGAGTGATCAGATCCCAGATAAAACTTTTGATATTTTCATCCCCTTTGTAATGATTAAGACAATACACCAGGATAGTCCTGCAGATGGTTTCCACATCTTGCTCTGTTAGCTGACGTTTATAGCGCCCATGTGAGAGGATGTCAGTCCACCGACCCCAGCTATAAGAAAAATATGTTCAGTACAACAGACAGGGTACTGGTATTTTAATTTGTGACTTTCACTTTAACTCCTGGCATCAAGCAAGTTGGGACCTCCTGTGTTAGCACTAATGCATTTTGCATTTGCAGGTTACATCAGGGAATCCAACCTCCAGCACCAAAGAGTTACAAATGTTTGTTTTACAGAACAGGCAATAAGTTCACTGTTCATAAAGCTGCACTTGAACTACACAAAAAATTAATGAAGTATATATGTTTAACTCTAAAGGTGCCAGAAAGCTACAAACAGGAAACTCAACCAGTTCCTAGAATCATGGGATTCAGGGAAACATTCCTATTTTGATGCAGAAACCTATTACTAGCAATTGTTGTACACTACTTGCTGAAAGAGTCATCCTAAAGGCCACCATGTTAGAAGTCAAATATAGCTACCTGCTTGCAAAGAGATAAAATTCAAATTGGCACTCAATGGGAAAAATATCAAGTATCAAATATCTGAATTTAAGTGGTGCCAAAATACCAGAATCTATGTAGAAAAGTCTAGATTGACTGTTGATTTCAAAACCATTTTGCTCTATAGAAATACACTATTACTCCCTTCAACACTCAGAAAAGAGCAGTTGAAACTCATTAATTCAAGAATTCTTTACACTGAGAGACCAGAAACAAATATTCTGTCATCACAAACCCACTTATCTTACCAGTGAGCTCATAACCATCAGTGAGACACTCAGATACTTTAAACTAAATAATACATATATAAGCAGTTTATATATATAGCAACCAAAAAAAAAATCTGACTGGCATGCATAAACATTAYATGATATTATGTGAACGTGTCTAAGGGAAGGATGAGTTATTTACTAGATATAATTTATTTTCAGATCTTTAGCCACAATTAGTATATTTCATTTTTATATCTTACCCATAAACCAACAAGTTCTTCTCCACCCTGAAACATTCACTTCTTGCATAACCTTGTGATTTGTCCTGTGGCCTACGGGGCTTTGTGCTAGGCTTTTCTTCAGAATCGCTTTCCAGGTCTGAAAACTCCATCAGTTCATCCTCTTTGACTGCACTGTAGAGTCTGGTTTGCTTCCTTACTCTTGGTGTATCAATAACTAGATTGTTCTAAAATGAAAGGGAAAATGTATAAATGTGGGGGGTGGGGGGAATCTTCAATTTAACTGTACGAGAAACAGACAGAAAGCTCTTACCCTTCCATTTAGAGCATCGATATCCAGCTCAGCTTTCTTTGCCCACTTCTGCCAAAAATTAGGGTCATCCAAAGAAATGTCTGTCCTGTTCCCAGATGCCACAAAACTAGCCTAGTCAAAGTAAAAACAAGGATTGGTTTCTTAACTGCATGCTCCAAAGAATACCTGTTTTTGACTAGCGAGTACRATACTTAGGACTTAGAAAGTGGTAGTGATCAAGAAAGAAAAAAGGTAAGCCTGGAAACTATCAATACTAGAAATACAGATTCCCAACATTTGCAAGAAAAATATCTAAGACAAGTACACTGAAAAAATAAATTGACACAATTTAATAKACACTTTCATCTATTCTGGTCACATTTTATTCATTTTCCTCTGAATGTCAATGCACACCTTTGCAAATGTGGAGCCTTTTCCTTCAGATTCAATAGTAATTGTGTGTGTTCGCCTTAAGAGAATCTGATCAATATCCTCTTCACAAAACTTAGACCCTTCATCTTCCTCATCCATCAGAGCACCATATGCCCCCTTTCGAAGAAGATCTTCTATTTCTTTTTTAGAAAGCTGTTGCACCTGTAACACGTAAGAGGGGTTATGGGTTTGGGTTTTTTTGACACCTGCCAATGTGTTCATCTGACAGCACAATTGGATTGTCCTCTTATTTGGCATTTTAAGAACTGAAACTCTGCAATATGTGGTGTTGGTCAATTAAACATTCATGCTGAAATCACCTTTTAAAGAAGAATACAAACAACAAAATTCTCAGGGTGAAATTATGTGAGTGGTTTAAACAACTTAATAATTCATTGTCACTGATTCCCTTTAGCTCTGATGACTGCTAAACTCCTTCTGGAAGCAGATTTAACTTACTAACCTGACAAAAAACCTAATGCAAAAAAAAACAAAAAGGTCCCAAAGCAAAAAGGCTACACCAGCAAAAGCAAAGAAGCAGAACTGCATCAAGTGCCAGGATCAACATAATGTAAAGGGTGGAATGATGAGAATGGATCAGGTTTGAGGAAACATGACTCCACCTGCCCCCTTTTGGCAATAAGTGAGCCATTAGATAGGTTGATCCAGTTCATGTAGCCAATGCCCTTAATTAACCCAACTTCAAAATATCAGCCGTAGTCCATCTGAAAACGACTGTTCTCCAGCTAAAACATAAACAGGCAAGCAAAATGTAACACATTCATGGCATTTGTTGATAATACACCTTAAAATAYAAATCCTTACCCCATTTGTGGCATTTTCTCTTCCACTCATAGATTGTAGCACAGCCTTATCAAGGCCCAGCTTCAAGCTAGCTTTGTCAAACATTTCCCTTTCGTAAGAATTCCTTGTTATCAATCTATAAATTTTCACTGATTTGCTCTGCCCTATTCTGTGACATCGTGCTTGAGCCTGAAGAAACAAAGACAGATATTCAGTCACAGATTACAAATGGAAGAAAGAAAAGTTTGAAATAATTAATATACAGAACTTAGTTTAAAAGGGTTTTTTTAATATAAATAATATTGTTTATGCTTTCAAAAGAGTGCCAATAGATAATTTCTCTTGCAGGTGAAGAAAATTTCACAGTAAAAAGGCAAAGAGAATTTTTCAATAAAATCATCTCTTCAATATTACCTGGAGGTCATTTTGGGGATTCCAGTCTGAATCAAAAATGATGCAGGTATCAGCAGCAGTAAGATTAATGCCCAAACCTCCTGCCCTTGTACACAGCAGGAAAACAAACCTATCAGAATCAGGTCTTGAAAACCTGTCAATAGCTGCCTGACGCAAGTTGCCTCTCACTCGACCATCAATTCGTTCATATGGGTACCTGAAAAATAGATGTATTATAGGGATTGCTATATTTCAATGGTGTTGCTTCTTTAGAAAAATATGCAATTAAAAACAACAAAGAGAAATATGCTACTATAGGGTCAGAAGAACTTACAACAATCTAAGTGACTAACTTCATCAGTAAAGACCTACTATTTTGTCTCTTTCATCAGTAAAGAACAGACTTTCACTCCAATAAATTCAACAAAAATTTAGGCCTAAACTAAAAAACTCTAGAAACACCAAAACATTTAACTGAGAAGTAAAGTAAGAGGTTTAAAGCTCTCAATATGAGGTCATTTTGTATTCACTYAAAAGAAAAATCTCAGTACTTGCAACCTCCGGGTTTGCTCTTTCCCTCAGTCAGATCACTATAGAAAATATTGTTTTAATTTCTTCCCTTTCTGTACAGATTACTCACAGGTTAAATATGGTGGCCACCGAGGAAGGCACAGTTTATTTATAATTGTATTATATTGTTGCTCTCACCGTCTTTGAATGAGGTAGTCTTCCAGTATGTCCAAGCAGCGCACCATCTGGGAAAAGATAAGCACCCTGTGGCCACCAGCCTTCAGTTTTGGCAGCAGCTTGTCAATCAGYACTAGCTTGCCAGCAGCCTGGATCATTGCCTGGAGCTGAAAATCTGGAGAGTCGGCATTGTGTGTTTCTTTAAACTCTTCCAAAATTTTCTCTTCAGCACCTGCAAAGATTGGACAGCAATACATGAACACTGCAAAGGGTTTTATTAATAAACAATGAGATCGCCTTCAATACCCTATAGAAACTGCAGGAATGTTTTAAGCACTATGTGAACAAACATTTGTAAAAAAATAAACATTTATAAAAAATATTAAGCTTAAATTTAAAGCAAACATATACACAAATACAGCATAAATAAAAAATAATTCTGAGAATGCACTCTTTTTTTTCCTTTTTTGAACACTATTAATCTCTTTCCTAAATAAATTCATAGAACTATTGATGCACATAATTCAACGAAAAAAAAAAAAGAAAAATTGAAAAAATTAAATATATTTCAACTGATAAAACAGAAATTTTGTCCTTTTAAAACTGCAACATGAAAGAAAAAGAAGTCTTGTTTATACAGGAAAATACAAGGGATACGATTCACATTTAATGTCCGTGCCTCTAAAAATCAGCCTTAAACATCCACATGACCTGAACCTGCTCCTCTCATTATTAATTATAAAATCAAAATCCAACAATTTAAAATACTAATGGGAGGGAAGCAGCTAAGAAATTACTATTTTACCTTCTATTAGTTTTTTTTCTCACTGAATGTATTTTTTTGTTTAGTTTGATGAAGCTATCCAACGTATTTATTCTTTCCAGCATTAGTCAAAAGTTTTTTCTCRCCACTCGCTTTGCCTATGAATGATATGCACAGCAGCGACTATTTCCTCGTTCTGCTCACTATCAGAAGACTACAGATTAAGTTCAAGTTTTCTCTTCAACCTCTCCTGTGCTTTTATTCCATTTTAATGTCATTTCTACAAACAGTGGACAATTCCAAGAGTTATCAGATTGCCATTCTTGGCTATGTAAAAAGTTAGGAATCTTTGTTCTAAGCTTATTKCACCTCCAAATAACCCCCTTTTTATAAGCCATCTTTTTTTCCCCTCTGCCTTTTTTTTTAACAAAATGTAGTTTATAAATGATTTCTATTTTTTGTCTAATGTTCAGCTTCAATACTGCTTTTGAATAGCACAAGGAAAGATGGGAGGGTTGGGGGAGGGGAAMGAACAGCTTACTGCCAGGCTTCTGCTGAGCATCTCCCTCTCAAATCCCAGCTCTAAGTAGATGCCTGTAAACAAACACGGAAATGCACCCTCCCTGTGTGATCGCTGGTTCAGTGCCTGCTGTAATGCGGTGCCTGAACCAGATCYCACCCGGAGCAGGCTGCCTGACAGCTTCGTGCTGCTCCAAACACTTGCACCACTCGCTTTTTCAGAACTTGATGGACTCAAGATGTGACCGCCTTTCAAGACAGTTTTACATCTCAGGATTTTCCTGATCCAGATTCCCTACTCTAATAACGGACTGCACATAAGAAAAGTAAGCCCATATGAAAATAGCGTAAGCAGACATTCAAAGTTCCCTTCAATCATATCACCTCCCATCTWGTAAAACAGGCAGAATTTTGGGCAGTAAATCTCCAATACTGAATTTTGGCAATTCCAGGATACAGAAGGCTGTCAAGCAGTTCATATACAGTAATTTCAGTAATCTTTTCAGGTTACACCAATTATTTCTTACTCAACTGCGATATCCAAATTTAAGTTTCACTACTATGAAGCAAACTAATATGCAAACACAGCACCTGCAAAAGCAAACCACACCACAACAAACCCACAAGCTGGTCTAATGAATGGTGAATTTACAGTATCAGAGCTTGGTCTCAGCAAAACCCATCCACTGCTGACCACTCCAAGAACCTGTTCTTCAACAAGTCTGTCCTACCTAAACCCTCTAAAAGACCATYCTTGTCTTTTTAATTCCTACTTCAACTGAAATCAAATAATCTACACTGAGCAGCCTGTTATCCGAAAGTTACTTGATGCAGTACTTGCAGGTCTCTAAAATTACTTCCTATTCCAGCTGATTTTTAGCAAGGGATGAAAGGAAGGTATTTGAATATGTGGTTGATCCATCAGGAAAACCCCCACTTCTACTCTTCATTAGGAGAGGAGGAGCCCTTCCAGGGTTCAGGAGGCCATGACAGAGTAAGGAGCCTTTCTGGTGTTCAGTACTAAGATGTGTAAGTATAGAAGCTTACACTCTCCCCACTGCTAGTTCTTGGAGACAGAGAGAGGAATGATGTATAAATACTTGAGAATGTTTGCTATGGAGAAAACAAGAGTCCAGCCCTAAAAAAAAATGACAGACACTGCTTTGCCCAAGTTGGCTAGAAAATACACAACACRCAGTAACTATGTCTAGAAGTCTACTCCCACACCTTAGCACATCACAGAACACATCTATCAATCAAAAAAGAAACAAAAACCCCACTTTACATTCAACTCCTACCATACTACTTTTAACATATAACCTTAACTGAAGGTTATATAGAAGATATGCTTGCAACTCTTACACAAAACAAAACATGTTCAAATGTTCTAATACATGTGCTTGCTAATACTACTGCTTGCTCACAAACYCCACAAATTTGGAAGAAAATAAGGATTCAGAGACACTTTTGTAAAAGCAGTTAAGCCTAGGGAACAAAACTTGCAACTGCAGCAAATTATTCATCAGTAGAACACTATGCAACAGTAAATACTAGCACTGCAAAACCTCTTAGCAGAAATTAAATTAACTTGTACCGTTGTGCTAACTACCAAGTTGTTAAGTATCAATCAACAAAACAAAACACTGGGCTCAGACAACTACAGGATTTAAGAGTATTTTCTGTCCTAGAACTACAAAGGATATATTTRTTTAGTTCCATCTCCACACTGACACATCAGGATTTCTTTTTCTCCTCTAATCTGAAGACTCAACCCACCTGCCATTTTGTTGAGTGACACCAAGCAAGTCCAAAGGTTAAAAAATCACAAAAATGTTATGAAGGCAAATGCATTCAAGAGACAAACGCACCCCCTTTTATTAAGGTTAAGATCCTGTAATCAAAAAATACTCGAAGTTTTCTAAACACCTGAGCTTCAGCATCTCTAAATTACATTATATGATACAAGACTTGTGAGAAAAAAAATTACTGCTGTGATTGCAAGGCCACAAGAACTACTCCTAAAATCTATTTGACAAAATAAAGTAGCAGCAAAATACTCGTTTCTTTTCTTTAACGAATATGAAATAAGGAAAAATAATAGCAAGGTTAGAAAACTAGCTGAAAGCCAAGAAGCATCAAGTCCAGATGCTCATAACCTGAACATCTTGAACTATTCTGATCRACTCATTTACATAAAGGATTAACTTAAGCCAAAAAAATCAAGTAAAAAACCCAAATAACCCTGCACCAGAATCACAAAGCTACTTTACTGTATGTCATATGAGTTTAGAAGCTGAACAACCACCAGCATGGATGAACTGAAGTACTTTGGAGTAAGCCAGTATCAGGTCTTTGGAATAATTATTGGYGCATGAAACATAATTAGATCTAATTTTGTGAATCAGTTTAAGCGTTTTTCCCCCCATTTAAACAAAAAATGTCAAGGAAAAGAACTTAAGTACTGCAATACAGAAGTCACACAATAAAAAACTTGAAATCACATATGGCTCTTGAACAAAACAGTCYTTCATCACGAAGCCTATAACCACCACAAACCAACAATAAATCATATTTAGTAAGAAACAGGAGYCAGGAAACAAGAAACTAGTAGAATGCAATCCTGCATGGAGGCTTGTGTTACATCCTCCAAGGGAAGAACTGACCAACACATGCAACTTCAGCATACTTCAGACAGGTATAGCTGGATGGTTCATCGTAGGATTGGTCACTGGAACAGCCTCCCCAGGGAAGTGTTCATGGCCCCACAAGTCATTAAGGAGCATCTGGTCCTTAAGTCACATGATTTAGTTTTAGGTAGTTCTGCGAGGAGCAGGGAGCTGGACTCAATAATCCCTATGGGGCTCTTTCAATTTAAGACATTCTACAATTCTATACTACTTGCTGAAGATATCCTGATCTAAAACTAATAYCATCACAATGAAAAATAATCATTARACTCTAATACGACATTAATCCTGATCTTTCTCTTACTAGTTAAATTAAGAAAATGAGCTGACAACATGTGGCCATAAAAGCAAGCTTGATAATGATTTCTTACCCTGCAACTTTTATTCAGAAATTTTAAGTTACTACTTTATGATGTTCTACAGCACGAAACTAAGTAGCAGCTGACTATAACCCTAGAAAAAAATTGCCATATTCATGCCAGTGTCCAACAACCTGCATTGTAGCTGAAGTCTTGTTTGTCACAAAACAGAAAGGAAAACTTTACAATACCAACATTAACTCAGTCAGGGCTAAGTCTGTCAGGAAGCCTTGAAAAAAAGCAGCACAGATGCCTGCAAAAGCAGTGCTGTCCTGGCTAGCAGATATCCGTACTTATGAGAACCTAAAAAGTTATCTCACTTTTCTATTTAAAGTAAATGAACAAACAAAGACACACTAAAATAGAATTTATACCTACTAAACATCTTTACAACCATTTTTCAAATAAGGAGAAAAGTAGGCAGCCTACCATTAATAAGGTATGGATGATTGCAGCATTTTCTTAGTTCCATCATAGTGTTTAAAAGATTAGGTACATTTGCCTGACCTCCACCCTTGGAAAGAAATGTGAAATTCTTTTCAAGAATAGCACGATAGTATTTCTTCTGAATATTTGTCAGCTCAACTTCAATGATGGTTTCCTCTTTGGGGGCCAGGTTCTTTTCCACATCCTCCTTGAGACGTCTCAGCATCATCGGCTTTAAAATAGCTTGCAGTTTTTGCACCTGGAAAACAGATGTTCAATAAAATAACTGAATTAAAACTGCTAGAAATCAAATATTCATTTTTCAATTTCCTAAATTCTAAAATCCTTGTTTTCCACCTCAAATGCAAAGTAGAGAGCATTTGTAAGGAATAATTTCTTARTGACTCAATAGCAAGTTCTTGTTAACTCAGTGACATACACATTTCTGAAGTCTGCTTTTGGTGTGTAGCCCTTCTGTTTAGTGATGTCTGTTATTAAATAGGCCTCACTCAAAACAATCCTTCTAAACAAGGACTGTACTACAAACAAATCATGCAGAGCTAACCCCGTGTTATATAAGCAAATCTGACACTTTAAGATAACTTTTGCAGTTCCCTTCTAATTACTAATCAGTATTTAATGCTGTTTCCTCACTTTAAATATCTGCTTCTAATTATTTTCTCATTTCCCTAATTCTGACATCCACTGAAGTAGAAAAAAACTATTTAGGACTGGCCWATAAATGAAACTGTTTTGTATTTGTTACTTTTTATGACACTGATAATTTTTARCGTCTCCAGGTTTTTTGGCATATACTTTAAGACATGTCCTAAAGGGTGGGAAGGGCAAAGATGTCAGTTTTCTTAAAAAAAAAAAAAGGCTAAGTTTTTTTAAGTTTTTGGGAAGTCACTCACATAAAAAGCTCAAATGTATTCCATATTAAAAAAAACAAAACACCTGGCATTTAGGTTGTTTTAGGTCATGTCTCAAAGCACAAATCATCTAAGTGCTGAAGAACTAATAATTCACCCTGAAATTGGTCATCATGTCCTCGTGAAGAGCAGCACAGTGGAAATATGAACAAAAGACACTTTCTCCTAAAGTCACATCATTCCCTTAGTAATAAAGCAACTTCAGAAGAAAAAAAGGTAATTAGCATGGAGGCATGAACAATTTAAAAAATATATGGAATACGATTGCAAGGAATGGAGAAGAAACCCCAAGTCATTAACACATAACCTGTCCCATCTCTTGAAAGAGAAACCCAATTGCAAAACAGCTGAGTGTCAACAGATAAGAAAGTTCTTCTCAAGTTGTTGGGCCAAGCAATCCAGACTCTAATTCTGATCATGGCCAATGGTATTATTTTAGCAATATTTCCATGAATGGCTTCAAAAGGTTCCAGTCTTTTTGAACAGGCCAGACAAAAGCTGTGTTGCAAGTTAGGATATATTAACTACAGCTCAAACACTATATGAACAGGACACTATATGAACTTTTGCATCAGAGCTGTCTCACTTGCAGTCAGGTCAATGTCCATTCTGACTCACATGCAATAGTCTGCAACATGTATGGAAACATTTCCTATGGTTTTGCCCAGGGCTAGAGAAAGAGCTATTTTGCAATTTAGATTATTATGTATGAAAGAGTTTTCCCAAAGAAAGTCAACAAATTCAAGCACTCAAAAGTTAAGAGATATCAAAAACTGAATTTTTAGACAAAGCCAACAAAATTACACACAAAAATGCATGGAGTTACAACCACAGSATGCAAAGGGCCAAATTAAGATGCCATGCTTAATTCCTAATATTAAGCTGGCTTGGGCCTTTAAAACATTTTGATACATATAAAGAAATATTTTACATTTCAGATGTAAAACATGTTGCACCTAGGGTCTTTCATTTTGTATTGATTTATGCATTTCTACTATCGGATAGCTTGAGAAATCTGTTTCTGAGTAAAAAAAAGTCTCCCTCCATTTGGTTACCTCTAGCTAAACTGGGTTTCAAGTATGCTCCTATTTGCATTTAAGTCATTGAGAAAACTCCCAGATGTTAATTCCACAGAAGTTACAGGGACAGTCCCTTCCACTCTGATGCTTAAGGAAGAATGTCAACTGACAAGTTAATTCTCTTAGAAGTATTTTCATCCAGAAACCATTACAAGACACCCCACCTCTATTTTTAGACACTACATTTCAACAAAGGAAATTTTTCCTGTTTCTACAGGACCAATAGACAAAGGATTACAAAACAACCCCGAACGGTGATAAGGAAAAATTATTTTTGGCCAAAAGCAAAAAAAACCCCTCAATAAAATAAATTCGCTATATCTAAACAGAAGAAGTAAGTATGCAAGGTAAGTTTACCTGCTCTTCAGTTTTAAGATCCCCAAATTCTTGCATGAATGTGGTTTCTGATGGGAAGCGACCTGGTTCCAAGAAGTGAAGCAAGCTAAATAGTTCTTCTACTGTATTTTGCAAAGGGGTTCCAGTAAGCAGCACTTTATGCTCCTGAAAGGTTAAGAAATAGTTGCCTAGGAATCCATCACTATAACTTTMAGTGGAAAAATACACAAAATTCTTTCCCCTTGTCACCATATGTCTGCCTCATCTTTGCTTCCTCTCCCCTCCCCTTACATAAAACTCTTCTCAAGACATTTCTAACTGGTACTCTGGTGTTCCTTCAGCGATAGCCCAGAAAAATACATCACTACTTAAGCAGCTTCAAAAGTCCTCCAAGATACAAGAAGAGATTATAYTGGTCCACAATGTCTCATCCCTTTCACAAGTACAATGAACTCTTTGAATAGCAAAATAGTAACTGAACTTATCCCATCATTTCCAGTAAAAATTCATTGATTTACCACATCTCCAATTGMCCTCAGTGCATTGATCTCCGCAGGGCATGAGATCAACACAGGATCAAACACAGGAACCTGAAGCAGACTTCTACTTTCCTACTACACGCTGCAGAGCAGGAGAGTGGCAGAGACAGGAGTTGCATGTTGCTTTAGAGGAAGAGACCAGACAGGTTCAGCAACTAGCCCAGAGCCAAACATGAATYCAGCAGTATAACAAGAACTTATGTGAGAAGTTCCACATCTCTAAGACTTCTAAGTCTTACAGATAAGACTCATCTGTAAGAATATAAGGTCAGCTTTCCTCTAGCAACAACCATAGTAAGAATAAATGGTACACAGCATTTTTTACAAACTGAATTACTGGTATTAGCTTAGCATGACTGCAGTACTCTCACATGTTTAAAAAATATTCCCCTATTCTTCTTAACAACTTACTCAAGAAAAAACACTTTTATTTTACTTTTTGATTAAACCATAAATCAGAAGTAATAAAAATACAGAAGACTCAAAGATAAGAGACATTCACACTGACCAGGTCCATCATCTTGAGTCCTTCCAAAAGCTTACAGTTCCTRTTTTTCAGCCTGTGGGCCTCATCAATGACCACGCAACGCCATGGAATGTTACGCAGCTCCGGGCAGTCAGTCAAGATCATTTCAAAGGTTGTGATAATAGCATGGAACTTGTAGGACCCCTTTATCACACGACCCTAAAAAGAACAGCAAATGTTAAAGTAAGGCAAAGAAAGGAAGAATTTGTTTAATCTTCAACTTTTATTGTTAAAAAACACAAAACACAAAAGTACAATGGACAATACATTTAAAGCAAATGAAGTCATTATTGCTGACTAAATGGGTAAATACAATTGTGTAAGTTTGCTACTTGCTTCATGACAGCTATTTTTAATCCTGTAAATAGGCCCACAGAATCACTGCACATTGATTACATRGAAGTTATACAAGTATTTCAGTTGTAATTCATATGGATTATACTAATGCCTTGAGGCATTAATGTATTGCTGCAATATTGAAAAAAGGTTTTCAGACTTGTCAAGGGAATTCTCTTCTTACCTTTGAATTGAAGGTATATGAAGGTCCTCCCAAACAATCCAAACACAGCAAAAGTGCATTAAGGCTTCCTTTTTCTCACTATTTGAATATTGTGCTCACTGTTACTAGGTTGTTTTTTTTTTTTTTTTCCCTGGCAGACACTCAGGATTCAAAACACCCACAAATTCATAAAATGGCTTGGGCCTGAAGACCGTCTAGCTCCTGCCATGAGCAGGGACACCTTCCACTAGACCAGGTGGTTCAAAGCTTCATTCAATCTGGCCTTGAACACTTCTAGGGAAGGGGAATCTACACCAACTCTAGGGAACAGCTTTGACAGATGCAAACATCTGAACCCTTAAATGGAGAATGTGTAATTCTGCATATTATTTCATAATATTTTTGTAAATCTGTGTTAAGCAAAGTTCAACATGACAATKAACTTGACGTCTGGCACCACATTCAATGGTTCATTAGTTCAGTCTTACTTTCAGTGCTGATATAATGACTCTGTTAAAAAAAAACAACCCTGAATAAACTTTATTCAGAACCATGAAATGAGCATCTTTCTGACATTATGCTATGCTTCTTCCCAATGTTGTTGAAAGAAAAATGTAATTTGGTATATCCAGTGTCATTGGGCCTGTGCAAAAAAACTGTCTCTCTAAAGGATGTGCCTTACACAAGTTCAAAGTCATTCCACATTTTCAAAGSAATCTCTCACATATTGTATACTGAATACATTTCAAAAGAAACAAATATTTTACAGTAAGGTGACCATTTTTTCCTTTAGACCTGTGCAAGACTGAATCCTTTTATAAGCGACCTGCATATAATCCTCTTCAAACTGTGGGGATCAGAACTGACTACTGACTCAATGAAGTGACTGAACACCTGATATCCTGAACTCAGCATTAAATCTGCCTGCTCACATCAAGAACATTTCAGAGGGAGTAATGACCTGCTCAACAGTGTTTTCTCATGGCATAGTCCAGAAATATTTATCTTGTCAGGGACAAAAAAAGTTGTTACTTAAACAGCAAATGAAGATRCACTAAGTAGGCAACTCTGAAAGCCAACAAACTGAAATGCTGTAACCTTTTCATGAGCCAAGTAGATTTCCATCACAGTCAACTCTTCTGCAAGACACTATCACAAGCTATATTTGGCACATACAGTTTTTGTAATCTAAAAACACAAGTTCTCAGAGGTAGGACAATACAGAAAAGCATATGGTTTATTTGCTATTCCAACCAGGCAAGGGCCCCTAGGAAGACCTATCAGTTACACTGCTCAGGAAACACTGGAACAGGCTTCTCTATGTGAACCTCACAAGCAGAACATCTCTGATAACACCATGTCCCTACTGTTGAAAATACTGTTTCTACACTACTGCAGAAATGTATTTTGTTACTGACCACTCTCTAGCATTTCACAACAACTTGACTCTGGTAACTGGTGCTGACTCTGAAAAATCACACTCCTGTAGATGGGTGAGACCAATCTTATGCATGTTGTCTCTTGTCATTGCACTTGAAAAGCCACTCACAGTTTCTCAATGTTCAATTGTCTTTTTGAGAAACAGTTCAGGTTGAGACACCTCTTTTCATATGAAGACCTAAGCAGCCAAAGATACCCAATGTCTGGGTTGATGTGCTTGGCAAGGAAACTGGAAATGATGCTGCGAAATCATGTCTTCTTTSTCTCCCTCTTTGTCTCCCATCATATGCCCAGTGGTGGTACTTTGGAGAATGCCAGAGTGAACACTACATGGGGATTCTTTATTTCAGAACATGAAAAGATTTTTTTCCCTGTAATTCAGTTTCTACCATGTGTTTCACAGCTGACAGTCTTACAAAGAATGGAACACAGAAGGTGATTTTATGACACACCTAAACTAGGTGCCACCAAAAGGATCAGTTCTCTCCATTTCTCCTTTATCCCTAAACACAGTAATTGTCTGATTCTCCTCTTAAGCCAGTTCAGGGAGCAAAGCCAGCAGAAAATTATTCATTTTTCTGTGCCATGAGTACTTTGTCATTACTCACTATGGGGTCAAATRACTGCCACGCTCATTGCATGAAGCAAGTTAAGACATAGCTACAGAAGGARCAAAAATTTCTGCTGCATCTTGCTGTAGATCCTTTTAGTTGCCWGTAGATCAATGAAACAATATTGCCAAAATAACACTATGAATCTGCACCGTAAGTGGGATTTTTCTGATGACGTTCCTTCAGGTTTCATGCTAAGTAACTTCTGTATTCTAAGGGGAGGAACATGCTGAGAACAAGCACCACTCAAATAGCAAACAAACATGATTTTTGACACAGGAAACACTTCAGCAGAGACTGTATTTGTATAAACCAAATTTTTTTAATTACATGAAGTATCAATTTCTGCTAGGAAATTATTTTAAAAACATAAAAACTGATTTCAACCCCACTTTATTTGTGTATTATACATCTAGATAAGAAACCAAAAGTGATAATTATCTTAAACAATATTAGAGATTAATAGAATGTCCTGGGTTGGCACCCTAAAGACCATCTCGTGCCAACCTTCCTGCTGTCAGCTGGGACAGACACAACTTCTCTGGGCTATCAGACTTCAAAGTAGCAAAAAAGAAATCTTCAACAAACACACATATGATTTTAACTTGGAAGTTTCTTTGATAAATTACTGAGAAAACAGTTATTTTCTAGACCAAACAGCTGTAAATTCTAACTAATACAAATTATTACGTGTTTCTCTACCATAATTAAATACATAGTTCTATTTCTGTTTGTCCTAATAGCATGTCAAGTTGTGCTATAGTCATCACCTTCAAAACAGTTTTCAATTAGTTTTTTACCTGTAAAAGCATAYTTTCTATCTTGCAACCATACTCATGGCTTTGCTCTAAGACTCTGTTTTTTGAGCATTCTTTGAGGRCATGAAGTGAGAACTATGCAGAACTGGACTACCCATCACATTACTGACAAAGAGAAGAATGCTGTAACTTTATTCATCTTTATTTTAAAGATTTGTTTCCYCCTACACACTTTCACTACACTAGCCCTTTTAAGCACTGTGTCACAGTATGAACTCATGTGCCATGACACAAAAGGATCTGCTTTTGTCTTACAGCCTTCCCAGAGATGAGCTCTCCCTACAGCTGAAGCATCATCTTYGTTCCTTGTCCACAGATAGCCCCATATTTAGCTACTTTGAGTATTGCTAGATTGGATCCAATTTATTAAGTAATGCAGCTTACTCTGTCTCTATGGACTATCTTAATCATTTACTACTCTCCACATCTTTGTGTCACTTGAAAATTTCCTCAGTAATGATTTTATGTTTTCTTTCAGGTCATTGCCAAGTTATATAGCTCATGGATATGAACCAACCTCTGAAGAACTATGCTGGAAATGCAAATCATTTCTCATTAACAATTACATAAAGAAGTATCAGCTAGCCAGTTTTAAATCCACTTAATGTGTGCCATATTGATTTTATATCCTTCTAGTTTATTAATCAAAATGTCCTGTGGTGTCAAATGAAATGAYGCTTTAAAGAAAATATAAATGCATGAATTCACCACTACCACTTTTTAAAGCTCAGATGAGAATAGTACTCCACAGATTGAACTTCTACTCTTTTTCTCTCAAGTGAGGAAGACAGTATGCACATTKTATTTTCCCCCAATTCTGTTTATTCTGGGAAAGGCACTTAGGAATAGAGATCTGTAGCTTCTGTTTCCCAAATAATTTTCTGTTTCTACCCTTGGTCTTTTCTGTTCCTGCTTTCCTTCACTCACAACTATTCAACCTAAGCACAGTAACACAGATTCAAAATATATCTGACTTACAAAATTTGATAAAGAAGCAYTGACAAGTTTAATTTCTGCAAGCAGGTCTTTCCTGGAATGGTAGGCAAAGATAGATTTTTAAGCTTAGTTCCACTTAAAGAAGTTTCTCCATTAAGAATCTCTTCTGCCAGCTCTCCTCAGAAATGCAAAATAACAAAAAACTTGCATGAAAGAATGAAACTCTAAACAAAAATAGCACCATCTTTTGGTACCCSTGTATTTCCAGAGATATACTGGCTACTATTAAAAAAGCATTCTTAATACATGCATCTGTATTTCTAACTAAAACCCAATATRCTGAAAAATTAATTGATGCCTAAATTCATAAACAACCGTAAAGCCTACACAAAAAAGATAAGAAGGAAAGTCATGAAGAGCTTTTACCTGTGGATCTTTGAAATACATTTCATACAACTGAATGGTCCGCCGACTCGCTTGACTCCCATGATACACAACCACATTCAACTCTGTCCAGGTGCGGAACTCCCTTTCCCAGTTGGGAATTGTGGACAACGGTGCAATAACCAAGAAAGGACCATGGATTCCTTTCAAATATATCTCATAGAGAAACGTAATGGACTGGATAGTCTTTCCCAACCCCATTTCATCTGCTAAAATGCAGTTTCGTCTGAAAACAATAATAAAAACAGTCTGAATGATTTATTCTCAACATAAAACACAGAAAATCAGTAAGAATATAAACCGAACAAACCAGGTATTTCTAGAATAAAAAGACACCATAACATTTCTGCATTTTAAACAGATGTTGTGATTTGTGATTCAGTAAGCATGGATATGTCCTTTCTATGTACTTCTGAAGTTCAGAAGGGGAAAGAAGGGGCAGCARGGGCATGCATGAACTCAATGCATTTGCAACAAAAATCTATCTGAAAAATTCATGTTYCACTCTAAATTAGTTTGTATATGACTCCTGCAGCAAAAAATGAGAACGTAAATGATTCTAAACTCTCACTTTAGCAGGTTACTTTAAAAGGCTGCTATTTCAAATAAGCTATAAAAGCTTYTCCAAAGCAGGATTCAGCAGTAAGTAATGTTTTACGTACGTGTTGTACCAATTGAAAAGAAGCCAGTTTACTCCCTCCAACTGGTATTCCCTGAGTTTGTTATTGTTTTTATACTCCCTGGAACTCTCCGATTTCTTCCAGTCATCGGCAGGAGGTCGCTCCTGTTTCAAATACAGCAAATCCCATTAGTGGTTTCTAAAAGACCGCATTACTTTACTATTTTCAAATAAAATCCTCTGTATAGAGCCAATTCTTACCACACGCTCCATTTCTGGCTCCCTAGACATCAGTTTCTCAAATTCTTCGATCTTGGCTTGGTCGATGTCTTGCTTGAGCTCCCAAGTGCTGTCTTCATAAGGAAGCGAACACCACTTCACCAGATAATGCGTTACAGGCTTTGTTAAGACAAAAATTACATTACRTCACAAAGCAGAAAGACATTTTTACAGGAGATCAGCAGGCTAGATAAAATTCAAAAAGCCTGATCAGACCTGAATGTCTGACTCAGCCAAAAGGATAAGCAAACAGCAGGTTGACACCTTGACAACCTAAAGAATTAAGATGAGAACCTGGAGAATGCAGGCTTACCACCAAAACAAGCATGACACTACAGTTGAAATCACTAAGGTTAGACTAAAATTTAGAAGCAAAACAATATTCATTTCTCAACCCTTACAATTTCTATACTACATATTTWAAAAAACAACTGTTTTCTTTTATCAGTGTCATCAGAAACTTCAAAACAGACAAATTAACCTCCACAATTCACTGACAGCAACATGGAAACACTGGCACTGCCAGTGAAGCTTTCTATGCTCCCAGGACCAGAGAGATAAATTTTTGTGGGAGACAAAATTATCTTTTTTGCAGAACAAGTCATTAAAAACGAAAAAAGARTCAGTTCAGGACTTCTTCTGTAACAGGTAGTCGAAACAATGTCTAAACCATTAGGATACTTAGGTAAGACTCTTGCAGTTTTCATTTAAATTCTGTATTACATGCATGAACAGCCTATTTCTCCAGTATTAAATATCATTGCTTTGTTGTTGTTGCTTTTTGGTTGGTTGTTTAGTGTTTTTTTTTMAAAACACAGCTAATTTATAAGAGGTTTGGAATTCTAACTTAACTGCCTTTCTTTAAGGGAAACCGCTACATTAGCCAATGTTTTCTCAAACATGTTCCTATTTTCTACACACATAACCATGGTACCTTCTGTAAGTGTTTAATATATTCTAATTCATGTATTTCTAAACAATAAATTCTAAATACAATGTTTATATGACTAGAGAACCATTAAAAGTTTTGTTTACCTCTCCATTATCATCTGTGCTACGTGAAAAATCCATGATTCGATCAACTTCCACATAATCTGGATTAAAAAGCTCATCATCAATCTGTTCAAGGAGGGAGACAAAAATATAAAAGATATCTCTATTAGCCCTTTCTGACAGAAAAAATGATTATATATTTCACCAGGCAATAATATTTTGGGTCACGGTGACACAGRATTTATATTTGGCAAACTTCAACATGTTAATTGAAATGCTACAATTCAGCAAGATCATTCCCCGTGAGGGAATCAGACTTCTCAGACTTTGTTAACTGGGCCTCTTAATTACTGTGTGAAACCTTTTACTGTGAGAGAATGTTTAAGAATATTTTAAATGAAGTGTGAAATTACAATTCACTAATGAGCAATCGAAAAGGCTTATGGCATGCAATGCATTTAGCATTCTTGAAAACTACAGCTTGCAATAAAGAAATTAGAGCCTTGTACACTAAGTGCCTTTGGATTAYTTTAACTACAGGAATTGTCTAACTGCTTTATAAGCAAGATTCAAAGATTATTATTTCAAAAACAGAGAAAACACAAAATTTGTTAGGTTCGTTATTATGCTTTAAATAACTTGCAGCATTCTCTTGCATACTAAAGCACTGCATTTCGTTCTACAGTTTTAAGATCCATTCCAACAGAAGAGACAGCCAAAGGGATTACAGACTGTATATTTTGAAAGCTTTTTCCAAAACAAGAACAAATTCCAAGTATTTACATTAACTTGTGACCCACTTGGAAACAGATTAAAAAAAGAAAATGGAAACAGTTCCAGGTATCTTCACTTARAACAGATGAAACTTTTCAATTTGCAACAGGTTTTTATTTCAGCTTGAATGATACAACAAAAATAAATATAAATAAATAAATGTAGTAGCTCATGAAGGCATTTTTTTTTTCTTAAAAGACAGCATTTTTCTAAAAGGCAATCTTTCAGAGACATAAATCAGCAAATCTGGTCTTTTATTGACAGGACCCCTGCCACATCACTGCTTATGGCTCTAAGTGAAATTAAATTGATGATAAAAAGCTTAAAATCCCTTGTGAGCAGCAGTCCATAACACAGAAAAATGGCATGCATTTCTTCTGGTATAATCAGCTCCTCTGAAAAAAGCCATGGTACTGCTTCAGTCAGGCTTCCAAGGCTAATAACTAGCCACTCACTTCARGGAAAAAAAMMMAACAAAAACYGTAGGAAAAAGTACATAGTCAGGATAGATCAAATGACTTKCATAAAYTTGCAAGACTTGCTTCCAGAASGRTTATGCTTCATACTAGCATAAGAGCTGCTGATATATCACAGTTATTCAAACTGTTCTGTTTGTATACAAAACAAGTATTCATAAGAAAATTCCTTAAACACCCAAAAGGATCAAACAAAAAAATCATACTTCGGAAAGGAATTTGTTCTGGCCCTGTTTTGCCTTGAACCGCTTAATCTTCTGCTGAATTCTCTTGTCTTTGTCCAGCTCTTCCACAGATGCCCACTGACAGTGAAGGTAAGAACTAGAAAACGAAACAGGAAAATCTTACTCAAAACTCTGCTTCCATTGCACTCCTTAGGTATTCCACTACTATAACTTTATCTTTCCACCACATTTCTAGYGCTATGCTTGGAAAACTGGACACTGTATTCTTTGTCATACAGGTTATTAACCCATCTTGGCTCAAAGTAATTACACTTACTAATAGAGAAACTTGTCAGGAAATAGAAACAACTACCACTCAAAATCTAAATACATACCCTCTATACTTAGTTTGGCACAAAGCTAGGACAATTTTTATTGGGCATACTTAAAACATAATTATTATACAAGACACTTATAAATAAATTCACTATTTACATCATCTTCTAGCAAAGAGTGGGGTTTTTATAAGTTAATGAAGAGATGAAACTATTATATATAACTTTGWGGTGACACCAGCATTGTAATTCAAAATTGCTTGTGAATCAATTGCAGTTTAAAGATTGACAGAGAGAAAAGAAAATCCCTTGTAAATATAGTTTCACAGTAACAACACAGAGTAAGGAATAGYATCTCTGCCGAAGTGACTTGTTCCACTCCGTAAATTTAGAATCTGTCAAAAGTTCTATTGCTAAGACACAACAGTTAATACAAAAATTACATTTCTATGTAACAGAACTAAACAAAGCATAACTAAGCTATTAAACATTATGCAATAAACAATATCATGCAAAAGGTACAAAAATGACAGCATATTTWAAGTGAAGTCAACTATGTGCAGGTAGMTGCCATAAGCTCCCTTAAAGCAGATTTCTGTCCCTCAGATTGAAAATGTGGTACAAMTAAACAAGGWGTGYTATTTTAGTATAAGAAAATTGAGTTTATCCAACTATGAAGTGTTTTATTTTAAATACTGATTGCATTGCAGCTTCGGAGTCCAGAAGTGAAACAACATGCTGCTCTCACCATGATTACACTCYTCTCATGGAGGGGTAACGATCTGCTGGAATACTGAAAGCAATGTTTGTTTGTAATCTTAGACATTTTGCTAAACATAAATTTTGTTTCTGAGACAACACCAAGGGTTATTTTTTAGTAGTTTRCACACACTCACTCTCTGGTTGCAGTCAGACCTACACAGCTACACAGGTATGTGCTCRTGAGCCTGCATGTATAATGAACCTTAAAAGTATTTAATAGCAGAACAGTTTTACTTATGGACTTAATTTTGGAGAGAACACAAATTAAGACAACACTGTCAAAACCCGTACTACCAATGCAAGGTTATTTCCCTGTTATTTGTCACTGTTTTGSATTAAACATTAGATTTGTTTAAAGTTCGATAATAAATTGTATCAATTACAAAACCAGTTTTGAAAGCTATTTGTAARTTATGTGAACTTAGGGACAGCAATCAAACCTGTAACTTTACTTACAAGTTTTTGTACTTTACATAAAATTCCTCTACTTCTACTTCCTCTCCGTTCTCCATCTAAAAGAAAAGAAATGTTGAAACATGAATTAAATCTCTAAACAGCCCAATTCAGTACATGATTAAAAAACTGAGATACAGAATATGGTCCCCCACACACAAGTGGAGGTGTAGGAAAAGGTTTGTGGGGGAGGACACGGGTGAGGAGTTTCCTCCAGCTGCTTACCCAAGTACATACTGCACTGCTTACTACAACTTCCAAGACATGAATCATTTGAACTCCTCCCTAACCACATGCAGCTTCATTCACAACCTCACCCCAAACCTGGCTTTCTGCCAAACCCACAGTGTTAAGTAGAAGCCAAGTGTACCATTTTCTCAGGCAGCAGCCAATTAGCAACTGCACTCCTGAATGCCATATGTATTATTTTTGGCTGGCTCATGGCAACTTTACATTGTGGGTTTTGTAATGTTTTAAAAAAGAATTTTAAAGGGGGTTTATTCCTCCATATAGTTAATAACTCCAAACAAGAAGCCATATAAAACTAAACCTTATACCTCTGCTAGAATTTTAGTGCATCAGTGTTCATGGCTTTAGTTTTACTCAATGGTGCAATTAAATTCACTCAGGCAAGATGTCTCACATACAGAGCAGCCAAATTAAATTAACACCCAAAAACTACATTTAAAGCAAGGTTAAAGTTGTGATATAAACCAGCAAAACCAAGGGCATTCAGTGTTAAGGGTTGAGCTACCCTTAACTCATCCCTGGTGCCAAAGTATTGCATAACATATGGCATGTAATACTTTGTTGAATTWCTCCTTAACCCAGCCATAGGACAAACTAAGGACAGTGCACCAGGCACACATTTAGAATTCAGTTTATGTCACAACATTAACGGTTTGTTTTTACTAATTAACTATAGGAAAATTTTAAATAGCAGAGCATTTTCTGGTTTATACATTTTATCAGGGACAACATCTGTAATAAAACTGTATATGCAGCATTAAACAGGCAAAATTGTTGACTGCTGTATAGATCAACATTCTTTGTATTTATATATATATATTTTAAAAGAGAGAGAGAAATCTATACAGATATATACACAGGAGGGACTACTGTGAAATTTGAACTGTCATCTCATAATCGCTGGCTACGTTACCTCCATAGTAGTGCAATTAAAGAACAACAGCAGTAGCTGCATTAAGCTGYGCTCTAGCACGGTAAAGTTCATGCATTCCTAGTCCCTGAATGACACAGTATTCCTTTACTTTCTGATTAGCAAGGGAGTTTCAGTTTAGCATTTATATCACTTCAGTACAGTCTGCTTGCATTCCTTCCTAGAGAGAGAAACAACACCWGATTCCACCTATTTCTCCCTAAAGAAATGGAAGGAGATATGGTATTCCTGATGCTACTTCTTGATCTTCTCAAGATCATCTTCTCTGTTGAAGAAGATAAGCTGTCCAAATTTTTCTCCAGCCCTAAACACAGGGAAGAAACTTCTGAGATACTTAAAAAGACACTGTCAAAGGAAGGAATCTGAAGATGATCAAGATGCTTTTTTAAAGAAAATTTTTAAACAGTCTTTCTCAAGATGATATTAATATTTAGAGATCAAAACTGCACTGAGAAAGAAGCCGAAGATCACATTATCTGAATCTATTCACTGGCCTGAGGCAAAATTAGTCTTTAAGAAGTCAACCCTAATTTTAAGACATTAACTTCTTTTATCTTCTCAAATGTATTACTGCCAAGTCTCTGATTAGTTTTAAACCAGAATCCTTCGAGATCCATCAGTATTACAATGACAACATCATTAAACACCTTCACATAGAGGTTTCATATTAACCAGCCTCACTCCTCTCAACAGCATTTCAGTCAAGCATATTTTCTGTCAGCTGCCAACTTAATAACAATAATTTACAATKCAGATCTTGATAAATCCTGTAACTCTCATGAGTAAAACACACTTTTGTWTTGTCTAATAGGTAATAACTGGTCTATGTTATGAGATGTTCTAGAAAAGTGCATCAAAKATTCACCAAAGCAAAAGTATTTCAGAAAAAAAATATTTTAAAAGTCTTAGTCTGGCATTCAAMACTTATGCCCTCCTCCAAAAATCTAATCAAATTAAAATTGTCAGCACTCAAGCAGAGGTTAACAGTGCATCAGTTTAGGGTATATGAGACAGCGTTTATGCCTCCGATGTGCCTGTGCAGCCCCCACTACATGTACATTTACATTAACCAGGTAAAAAGGTGAGATAGAACATTAATTCAAAATTCTCCCCAAACTGATTAYACAGACATCCTAAAATAACATATGGCAGACTTGGGCAATGCAGGACATTTCAAATTATCACTTCCAGGTGTGAGCAGGATCTGATTCACAGTCTCTGCAGATAATTGAAGAAAAAAATGACCCCTTCATTCAAGCGAATACTTAAAAGCACATAATCTCAGATGCCATTGCCACATCAATACAGTAACGTTGCTAATGCAAAAGTTGAGTAAGCCACTCAGGTGTAGAGACAAAAGCTTGGGGAAAAGAAAAAGCCAAAAAAGCCACCAAATAAACAAAAAACCTAAGAAAAAAACAAACCATGAGAAAAACCACAACCATCAAGTACCAAAAAAATAGAAGACAGAACACATTAATAACAGATGCAAAACAACACACAAAACCCAATCACCTCAATTGATACACAGCACTAAACTGTAAACTGATCTGTTTGAGGAAGAGATGTAGGTATTGTACATGTTCTAACTAGCTCTAATTCTTACATGTACTAGTAAGCACAAAGAGACATTCACATGTGCAACACACAGGTAAAATGTTCTACAGACTCCCCATCTCCATAATATGCRCTATTTGTGTTGGATAGCATAATCAACTCTAGCTACTCCTTTTCAAAGTTAAGGAGCAGAAATTCAAAGAGGACCAAATGAAAAATTTCAGCATACAAACTGAAGATATCAGGTTTGGAAAGAGAGTGATACACATACTTAACGCTTTCTGCAAGAAGGAGTATTCAAAGGAATTCAACACTCCACGTTAAGAAAAACTGTGAAAAATGCAGTCTTTTTTACTGAGTTCAAACATGAACTCMGTTCTACCTTTTACTCAGTATGTTTCAAAAATGGCTGCGAGTAAAGTGCTGCATCCTATCTGGTAACTCCAGAACCAGACTAAGGCTATTTCTCAGAAAACCAGCATGATTTTATGATAAGAATACTGCTCCAAAAGCGTATTCATTATCTAATGTCCTTTACTTGACTGCAACATCTTTGTTACAACCTAATCCACTGAAAGGTTTCCTAGTGAAGCCTCTCCTCATGTTTATTTTATGCACTGGTCCTGATCGCAGCAATTTTACTTTGATTAGTAATCTAACAACCAGGGTTTTGATGACGTTAGTAAGAGTGTAAAAGACATTTAATAAAAGCACAGTTGGATACTTCAGATGTTAAATATTAACACCCTGAAATCCTTTTTTTTTTTTTTAAATTTGGAGAAGAGGGTTGGGGAGAAGAGCAGGGAAAGAAGAGACACCCCTCAAACCTGCAAATACAATCCATAAAAAACATTAAAGAAAAAGCTCAAAATAGAGCTTGCCTCCAGCAGAGCTTGCAATCAAAGACACGTAGGCAGCAGACCAACCACTTCCCACAAACTGCAGCAAAATATACACTCCCCATGAGTAATCACACCTTTGTTTGCAGGGGAGAGGAAGAAGGGAAGAATAATTGGTGCAAAACAGCTTCCCATGTAAAGACATTTATGAAAGGACCACATTCTCCTCTCCTGCCTAGTCGACCACCAGGACAACTAAATACTCACTTTATATTACCTCAAGTTTATCTGAAAAATAAGCCTATGGGTTTGAAACACAAAATATAGCTCTAGACTTAAAAAAAAAAAAACAAAACAGAAAAGAACTCCAAAAAGCCTTACAAGTTTTATGCTGTGTAAGATGCATAAACAGGTCAGATTGAATCAYAGGCACTGATGACATTGAATGAATGCAGATTTATAAAACTGTTAATGATGTTCAGACAGTAGTAATACAATTGAACACACACACCTCACCCCACCCAAGAAAACCAAACAAAAACCAAAAATAAATCCCAAACCACAATAGTGAAAAAAAATCCATGAATAAAAGCAATTTTCCTTTCTCCAATTTGAAAATTAACACTGCAGAAAAGATGAATTGTCGGTTAACTAAGATCAACATGATGTCATATCTGTGAAAGGCAGTTTTCTGTCCAATTGTAGTACAAGTCAGAGAATTAGCTCCACTGAAGAGTCTATTAAATACTATGATGTCCTTTTTGAAGCAAGTTCTTTTCTGCTTCCTTCTCAGAGTTCTAAGACTTTGGAAGTGCAAAGGCCAATCAAGTTGTKAAGCAGATTGGAAAAATCAGTAAGCAAAATAAGAATTCAACTAGGAACCAGGGCAGAATTATAAGGGAATCACACCAAACTTGAGTGTTTCACCATCTTAGCATAATGACAAGGAAGATATTCATCACCTGTCTATGTATCATACTTGGTCACATGTAAATTTGTTACATCTGCTAAGCACACCTGCCATCAAAATATGCAAAAACTACGGGCAAAGGTTTTTGTTTTCTAGAAAAGGCAGAAATTTGGGATACAGAAGAGTTTTCCCATTGCTCAAACTCCTATGAAATATCACTCTGAAGTGAAGAGCACCACAGATTCCACCCAGGCATGTATCAAATTTTTCATCCAAAAAAAACAAGAAATGAGTAAAAGCAATCTCTTTTCAACAAGTCTATCAACAAACATGTTGAATACACTTTCAGGGAACCTCCTCTATCCAAAATAACAGTTTTTTTAATTGGGTATATCTGAGGTATTTTAGTAACTCAATAAGGACTTCAGAAGAAAAATGCTTAGCTTATTTAAAAATGTGGGGGGAAGGGGATTTGTTTTACCTTTTTCTTGACTAAACGGCTACTCATTATTTTCTCCACAACAGGACCTTCAGCATCAGCAGATTCCTACATCATAAAGAGCATACAAGAGTTATGGGAAGGCATCTTCGTAAAGGCTTCATCAGAAAAACTTTTAAACAATCTGTTGTAACAGGAGCTTAATACYAAGAGGACATTCTCCCCCAGCATGAGAACTTAGGAAGATTCAAAAAGCCTTAATATCACAATAAAGGATGGAAGGATACTTATTTGAGCCCATTTTTAAGACCTAATGCAACTCCAGCTCTCTCAGTTAAGGTTGACATGCATAGATAAACAGATGTAAAAACATGAGCAGCTCCCCTCTCTTAAAATCATACATGCTTCCGGCACCATACAGTCTAAACAGCATGTGATATTCAGAAACTCTAGTTGGCTGTGCAGGTGTCCACACGATYGCTCTCAAACTGCCTGCAATTCTTCATTACATTAATTTACTATTACAACGGGAGGCAAACCATCCAAATTCTCCTTCTGATAAGACACAATTAACAATGGAGATCACATACAATATTTCACAAGGCTTAACAAATTGCCAAATGAAATACCAAAGAACATGTATATATTCTCCAATAGGTCATCAGTTAAATGAAGTAGCTCTTTGAAAAAGCACTACAAAACAATGAGATTGTTACAACAGTCATTCCTACAGTATTACCCCTCATCTTATTCAAACTATTTTATCCATCATTTACATTGCACAGAGAATAAAGTGTACCCTGCTGGGTACTACAAGGCAGTAATTTCATAAAGGAGTTCTTATGGTGCCTAGCAGCAGGGGACAAGCTTGAGTGGTTTATTAAAGTCACAGAAGCCAGACCACTGAATTCATACAAGTAAATTCAAGATTCCTAGCAGTACAGTTTAGGTTTCCTTTAGGTAGGGACCACTAATTTCAAAAAACTTAGCTAGAACTTTCAAACTGTGTATCATCAGCTTGCAAACAAAGCCATGAGTTGAGATACTCTTTAAGAATGTAAAAACTAAAGCCTTCTGGCACACTGTGTCAGCCACATATGACTGCATTCAGGAAAAGGGCCCATATTTGAACTTTGAATCCTGCAATTACAGCCACCTCTCCAGTCTGTTTGYATCTGACCTGTTGCTCTGACTGAGAAGTATTTGAAGGAGAGTCTCTTCCAGCAGCATCAGCATCATCAGCCTCCTCATCTGAAATCTTGAACTCCAGGTCTTCGGTGTAACGCTTCCTCTTCACCTGCCTGCTGGAGCGYCGTTTCTGGACAGAAAGCATTCATAGTTTTCATGAGAAACAAAACTGATAAGCAGCAGAATAGCTAAGAAAATTTCTCTGTGTTTCTCAAATACACTATTGTACAGTAAATGCTATCATTTCTACAGCACCCTGGTAGAAATAGTGGACTCAGGACACTACTATTCTGAATTCCTGCCTGTTAGCTTGTTTTAAATTCTGTAAGCAAAAMACAGCAAAAACCCAAAATGAAATAAAAACTCAACCACAAAGAACACTTTATGCTTGTTCCCAGTTGGAAAGTGGGGGACATCTTTCACTTTTCTTAACATTATTGAAACAACGTTAGAAAATTAGAAAGCCTATCTCAGAAAGTAATTAAAACCTAAGAAGTTGCACCTCTCCATTCACATCTACAACAAATTTTGACAGATGGCCAATGCAGGAGCCAAACACCACCTTTCCACAGCATGGCCCACTATGTTGCTAAGCAGTGACAACACACTTTCTTCCTCTCGCCATCCGCCCAGTTGTACTGGGATTATCTTGTAGGGGAAACACAATGAAATACAATTTCCTCACTTCACTGACCCAGCACTGTTCAGAAAGGCATCCTGCAGCACAGCATGGGAAAAGACCCCAAACTAATAGAGGAGAATGGAAAACTTGAACCACCCCAAATTGAAAACATGATTTCCCATACCCTCACCACCAGGATGAGAGAAAGCTTCAGCAAAACKGCATAAAACAATCTGTAAAACACACAAGAATGCATTTGACAGAATTTGCAACTTGATGCTCAGTGCTGGGTATTGTTYTTTACCACAATGAAATTCTACTTCCCAGATAGTCTGCATCAGGTTATACACTTTGAAAAGCTGTAAGCATATGTTGTTGAAGGAACCTGTCAACTGAACATCAAACATCTCAGTGGAGTAATGTATATATTAAAATTATGTTGAATATAAACTGTTAAAAAAAAACACCTTAATGACTTGATACACTACTTATTTATACATTTTACACTATTTAAACATCTTTCTCAGCTACCACACATCTCCACTGGTACCTGAAAATACTTASTTAATTTAACAGACCTATGCAAGTGAGTGTCTCAGTATACCCAGACAAAGTCAACTATTTACTTTTAGATAGTTAATCATGCTTTTTAAAGCATAAATGCCTGATGTATTTCACAAAATTAGGAATTATTTATTTAACTGAAAATTAAGATTTTGAGCAAGGATTAAGCTAACATCACCCTTTTAAACAATGGTGATGTGGCTTCTACCTTTAACACAGTAACTTACAGCGTTTTCCACAGAACAATATTTTTATACTTCAAAATAGATAACACTTGACAAATTTGCATCTGGATTTACATGATCACTGATGGGAAAATACCAATTTTCTTCTAACTCTGTAGATAAGTCTTACCACTACTTTTGGTGCCAAAAATCTCTTTTTCAATTTCCCTAACAGAAGGAATACCTAAAACATAATGGTACCCTTTATCTGATATTTTTTTGACTTGATGAACTTCTTGTTTCCTTTTACATTCATATGAAGTTTTGCAATTGTTATGCACTGTTGTCAGAAACGACATATGTTTACCTGCATCAGATTACCTTTAACTCATTAACTGAAAGGTGAATAATAGGTTTGATAATGGAATATAAAAAATCTGCATGATAACACACAAAGGCAAGTATTTTTCCTCTTTAAACAATGCATCACATTATGCATTACTACATAAYATCACTACAGAAGGCTCAGGATTTAACTCTGAAAACACAACGGTGTTTTAGAGAACTGAGTAATATCAATCTTGGCTGACAAATGCTTAACAAGTTTATTAACTCCAGCTATCCTAGCAAACATTGTCAGAACCCTTTCCTAAGTTCACGAAAAGAAGTTYGAGTGCAGTATAGCATGCACAGTACAAGAAAGTATTAAGAAAACAAAAAGTTACACGAAATACTTTGTTACGTTTAATTAAAAAGTGATGCAAGTACTCTAGTACTTCCATAAAAAAAAAGAAAAATTAAGAAAAATGAAACATAATGTTTATCGCCCAATGGTGTTTAATAAACAGGAAGTTTTTGTTCCACCAGACTGAAAACAAGCAAACCATGCAGAGATTTTGAATTTTAAAAAGAACACAAAATAACCCAAAAAAACATCAGCTCCAAAGTTTCTTCATCTTTTGCCAGTGCCAGTAATCAGGCTGAGAGAGATTTGGAGCATAGGACAGAAAACTTAATTCTTCGAACATTTTAACATCTGCATGGCATAACTCAACTTCTCTAATTCAGAATACACAGTTTRAACGAATCAGAAAGAACACATTCTTCTGCTGTTGCTTTTGTTTTAAACTAGAATACACTAGATTGCTCACATTTCATTATTTAYTACATTCTTCTTGAAAATACTGGGAGAAAAGGCATGAGCCATGCTTGYGTAGGACAACTGTTTGCCAAAGTGTTCACCAGGCTACACTGACCATTCCCAACTGATCACAAGTCTGAACATCTCTCATAACCAGAAGCACCACATCCACAACCTGACATGCAATGGACAAATGCAGTGGATTTCATACATGCTGGTATGACAACTTAGGAATCCCATACTTTCCCCATACTTTACAATTTGTTCCCACCTCTTCATGAGTGGACTATTATTTTTAGTGCCCACTCAAACCACTGCCGACAGAAGCAAGCCAGAAGCTGACCACTTCTTAACATGTCTAATGATCGAGCACACAAAACTTGTCATATATGCTACTCTATTTCCAGATTTGCTCTACATAAACAAAGTGTGGACAGAAGCTGGTAAGTGTGCAATGGTCAAGAGAAAWCTGCAGAAAAAGCCCTTCCTCCACTAAAGCAGTGTAGCTATAAGTCCCTGACATGCACGTTTCCAACACTCTGCTTTGTCACGTCTCATTCTTGATTTCAGAAGATCTGCAAAGCCAACGCAAGAATAAACACAGAGCTTATAAAGCAAGCCCTTGTAATGGTGCTTTAAGTCTACAGAACAGAAYACTCAAAATCACAACTGCAAAAGTAATTGAGAAAATATGTGAAAACTCAACAGCACTGTACACATATCCACAAGTACTAAGGCTGTAAAGCAAAATTATGATGAAAAATACTTGTTTTAGTAAAATATTCACCATGGTGATTTGTTATTTCTCACCTTTTTTTGTAAACAACACAGATATTATTGAAATACCTGTCTATGTAAAAAWTTTTACATGAGAACTATTGTTTTAAGCTTCTAAGTTGTCAAAGCCTAYAATGAACTTCAACAACAGCATTACCTGAACCCCTGGATCATCTTCATCTTCAGGATGAGGTGATGGTGGTGGAGTTTTTTCCAAATCTGAGTTTTCAGAACCTTCCTTTCCCTTGTTAACCTTTTTCTTCGCAGCACTGGTTTCTGAATCYTGCTTCTTGTTACTAAAACAGAGAGATATTTTTAATCAGTATTTGTAGAAAACTATAAGCAAGAGGTGCTTACAATACAGTTGATCCGTGAGATGTTTGTTTTGAGTGACTTCGTTATTTTCAACTTCCTTTCTTAAATATTTCAACGTAACTGCAAAATCAATGATGCATGGGCCATCCACTACGCATTCCTTAACAACACACACCTTGCTTCTTTCCCTCAAGACCTTAGACAGCGACACTCAATGTGTACTCAACAAGAAACTAAAAATGAGATGGGAAAGGAAGAGCTGCTCTCTTGAGAACCTGCACTTTCTGAAAGCGGTGTTTGGACAACCTGACACATGAGAAGAGAAACAGGATTACGCATGTGCTTGTCTTATATTAACCGTGCAGACCAGGTAAGCAGAACAAGAGCACCCGTTACCAAAACAAAGGACTGAATTCATCTTCTTCTACAATCCCTTCAATTTCCAAGCAGGAAATTCATTTTAGTGTCAGTGCTGAGGGCATCCATACAGCCTGAAAGCATGTAACTGCAGCTTGTGCAGGGGGGAAAACACCCAGCTAATATCTCAGCATTTACACAATGCTAGAAAACTACATCCACTGACAGTGGAGAAATGTTTTGGGGGTTGTTCCTCCCCTTCCTCTCCTATTAAACATTCATCACCTGAAAAGCTTGGACTGCATGTCTCCAGCTGCACTCAGAGTCTTGGAAATGGRCGAAAAACTTATGTATCAAAGTCTGGCTTTAAGTACACCATCACCAAATCACACACTGAGATGATCTGCAGCATTGCAGGGGTGATTTTTTAAATGGCAACAAAAATTGATGGTAGAAGTTAGTATTTTTAAGCACATTTAGCATTTGAGTCTGAGGCAGGTTTTTCCAGGTGTTTTGTGGTCAACCCCCAGCAGTCCATTACCAGTGTGAGGGGCTAAGGGAAGGTGCTGAGACAGCTGACAGCAGAGCAGAGCTGTGTGCTGGTACCTGACACATGGCAAACACAGGTCACCAAGTGCTACATCAGACACTTTTATATGGCTTCTGCATCCTCGTCCCTTTAATTTCATATCTGGGAAACTGCCTGGGGTTTGTTTTTTCTTCATGAGCCTCACATTTGTAATTTCTCATTTGAACATCAGCTTTAAGTTTGTTCATTTTGATCAGCACATTAGCCCAACAACAGTGTATCTGGATCTGTAATTTAAAACTTCCCAATAGAGACACGTCTCTTCAGGACTGCGATAACTCAGCTACAGCATTATTTTCTCCTTGCAGCTTATGCTTAAACTATCACTTATTTCCAAGTTAAAAAAATACAAACCAAACCACACACAAAAAAATTACACATGAAAAGACTGGGAGTTTTGAACACAGATTWGCATTACTGCAAAATTCTCTACTCAGCCCTAGTGAGGCCATATCTGGAGTAGTGTGTCCAGTTCTGGACTCACTCAGTAAAACACAGACAAGGAACTAGTGGAGAGGACACAGAGGAAGGGCACAATGATGATTAGGGRTCTGGAGCATCTCTCTCTTTTGGGGAGAGACTGTGCGAGCTGGGCCTTATTTAAAGAGAAGACCAAGACTAATGCTCTACAGAGGTCACTTCCAAACCTAAATTCTGTGGTTCATTAAAGCATATAAATATCTCAGTAGTAGGTGTCAAGAGGATGGTGCTAGACTCTTTTCAGTGGTGCACACTAACAGGGCAAGGAGCAATGGCCATGAACAAAACCAGAGGAAATTCCACCTCCACATGAGGAAGAACTTCCTTACACTGAGGGTGGCAGAGCACTGGCACAGGCTGCCCAGGGAGGCTGTGGAGTCTCCCTCTCCGGAGACATTCAAAATCCACCTGGACACGTTCCTGTGTCACCTGCTCTGGGTGACCCTGCCTCGGCAGGGGGCTTGGATGAGATGATCTCTAGAGCTCCCTTTCAACCCTAACAATCCTGTGATCCTGTGAATTTAACAGGACTCGACACAGCTCAAAAAAA
>NW_026623535.1:280710-308707 GCF_030028575.1 Malurus melanocephalus
AAAAAAAAAAAAAAAAAAAAAAAAAAAAAGGTAAAGTACAAACAGCAGAAGAACAGCACCATCCCTCTGAATGCAGGGACACACTGCTTCCCAATGCATCACACGCTCAAAAGCTTCACCTGGCCAGCGGGAACATCAGCTTCCTTGGATTGTCAGCAACTGTTCTTAAATCTTCCCACAGAGCCAGCGTGATTTGTTCCTGACAATTAAATGTACCCACTTTTGACTCAGCCTTTGCACTTTCCCGCAGATCACTCTCAGGCCATTCAGGAACAGCATTAGCCTGGAACAGAATTACCTTTCCACRTGAAGTACAGGCAGGTACTTAGAGCCTGTTCCCGGACATTCTGCCATTAGGTCTCCTTGTCAATGCTCAACACTGGGTGCACATGATTAGGAAGGTAAACTGTAACATACACGTTTAGACAACTATCTCTCRTATTTGCTTTTACACACGCATGAATGAAAAATTTAGCCAAGGCCCACTAGCGACAAGATAGTGACAAGTGTCCGGTCCCAAAACGAAAACTAAAAATCTAGGACAAACCGGACCAGTATTTGCCATACACAAAACATTAAACATTAAAGTATTTCAAAACTGCAAGTTAAACTTGCCCCTCAATTCAAATRATATAAATACAGACATTTCAGATTAGATGTTTTACAATCTAGCTGTCAAATACCACTTTCTGGTTTCATCCTCTTACCCACAAGGACTACACACCATACTGACCATAGAGGATCAGAAAAAAGACAAACTGCAGAAGGTCAAAAGAGCAAAAAAAAAAAAATTAAGAAAAAGAGGCTGAAGAGGAAAACAGCAAGTAGGAAAACTGAAGAGCCAGATTTACAATTTGAGAAAGATTTCTGAACTTGGATGAAGCACTTTGTGTCATCCCAGCAGCCACCTATAGAGCTAGATGAAACTCCAGAAACTTACAAGGGCAAAAACCATCTGACTCAAAAATGACCCCAAAATCATGGCATGCTTTGCAGGATTAAGAAGGGAAGTAATTAGCCCACATGTTTACACTGTGTGACTGCTTCACCTGATCTGGGTAACTGATAGATCTGTTTATTAGTATTATTTATGACAACTATTATGACTTGGATGACGTTTTTCCTCTAATTCTATGATCTAAAATAAGTCAGAYGGATTAGAGATTTTTATTTTATCATTTGGGAACATTGTCCTGTAACAGATTCRTGATTGGTACCTGGCTTAGACCAACTTTACACAATCACTGTGGAGCATAAAAACAACTGAAAAATAATCCCAGTGTCTCAAAATGTCAGAGATGGGAGACTTATACTCTACTGCCTTATCCAAAGAAAACAGTTTTTTTTAAGCTCCTAATGTAATCAAAACTTTTTATATATCACAAAAGTAGGAAAACCAATAGACAACAAGGTTTTTTCCAGYCTGAAAAGTCAGCCAAATTACTGAAAGGCTTTGTTAATAGGGAAGCCTACAAGGCCTGCCCTGCAGTGCAAGCAAAGGTAAATATCAGGCAGCTGGACTGGTTCAAAAGGGAGATGAGGACAGGTGTGAACAGGAACAGCCTCAGCGGACACATGCATGGAAATCTCGCATGATTTCCTGTTCTCTCCCAAAGGCAGCCCCTTCCTGCCTTGCTCAGGATGATCTGACCTTGAGAGTGGAAACTACCACCACTGCCTCGGGACCTCTTTTCCTGTCCTCCAATTCCCCAGGGTGTTGCGTCCTGCTGTCTGCACTGCTCCCCCATGCAGCAGCCTCTTCCCACTTCCGTGGCCAGGAGCCATCCCCTTTCCGATACAACAAACAGCTAAGTCCTGCGCCAAAAAACCCTTCTCCACCTCCCGCTAAAAACTGCAATTATGCTCATGCTTAGCACTCCCCCTGTAAGCAGCAATCCACTCGCCCTTCACTGTGTCCCAGGCTGTTGTGTGGGAAGGATGACRATTTTTGCCTGCCACAGGGAGGGGAGGAAGGCAAATACGAGCAGCCCTGCAAAGCACAGCACACTGCTTTGTGGAGATGGGACGAGGCAAGAGCTCCTGCAAATAGCTGCCATTTGGCCCTTGCAAATAGTTACTGCTCCTGCCACCATAATCAGTGGGCACTCTGTAGGGTTTCATAGGAAGCAGCAGGAGAGATATCAGCTGTGCTGCAGCGTGATCTTCTCAAACAGGTGGCCCTCATCTCCTCCAGGGACAGGCACAGGAGGAACAGACATCTGAGCCATGACTTTGCAATTCAGTAGGATTACTTGCCTTTCCCTGTCCATCTACTTTTGGAAAAATCTGCCTGAAGCTGGCTCTGTAACATTTACAGCACACATAATACTCAGCACCCACCCAATTTAATGAAAATCCTTTAGCTGGGACTCTAGGTTTACCTAGAGTTTTGCCTTCAAACTTGACTAGTTTGGTCCACAAGAGATCTGTTTTGCCAATTTTTTTTTTTTTTTTTAGCCATTGCTGTATTTGTCTTTCTGTATTGGCAAGATTGGACTAATAACCATTAAAAGTATAACAGTATAACAGTATAATATTAATGTGTGATTTCTCTTTCACTATGCAATGTTGTTACATACTAGCAGCCCATTTGGGTGTTTTCTTTCTGAGATGCCATGACACACAATTCAAACCGGCATGAAGTTAATCAGCTTCTTCCATTCTCCAATCTGACTCGTCCCTCACATGGAGATGCATTTCAATAAGGCAGGCTGCTCATTTTGTCACAACTTGCATCAAAGATAACAGAGATGTGAAAGATGAAGTTGCTGGGGTTTTGTTATTATTTGTTACATAAAAGGATTATACTTTTAATTGAAATTGGAACTAAAATAACAGGATTATGAGCTATATTAAATTACAAAATGGGTAAGATAAACATCAGGTTTTTTATCTGCGTATGGTCTAATATAGCCTGTGTCAAATKTAATAGTTAAGGACACATTATGCTCTATTAAAAAAATGCTGCTCTTYAATAAATACCTAACTTTATTTACCTTAATTTTACGTAACTGTAAAATCCTTCTATTGAAGCCGATCATCTTACTCAGGAATAAGGACCGTTAGTTACACACAGCATTTTTAGAATTCTAAATCACACTACTCCTTTCAATGCTTAGAAGCAAAATACTGAGCAATATAACCAGTAGTAGTAAAGACATGCCAGATACTAACTTTATCAAAATATTTTACTTCTACATAATCATCCATAATCTGTATTAACTTGCATTAATCTCACTCATCTCAGCTACTGTAATATTTCCTTTCCGGAGTTAGTGTTGCTGAAATACTGTGGCTTATATGATTAAACATTTGGACTGTTGATTTATTTAAAAAYTTGATTCAGTGATCTGTCACTGGACAGGTTCCCCAGTCTGTGATGTTGCCAAAGTAAGCAAATTTCTTTCACTGGTTTAAAATTCTTTGGCAGCATAGCATCCCCACACAGACTCTGGGTTCTTCAAAGAACCTTGATACTGAAACTGACAAGACCACAAAATGAGAACAACCTTGTTTTCCACAGAGCATTTGGTAACAAGAGACACAAGCCCRTTATGGCAAAAATAGGACTTTCTCCACACCCCTGAGTAAGCACAAGAAACATCGAATGCTCTTACTGGAGCCCCAAACATGTTTTTCTCACAGGTAAAACAACAGGGCWAAATATTTACTTGAATACTGTAAGTCATCTAGCCAGCCAGGGACAAGTGTCATTGCAAGGGAAAGAAGATAAAGACTTTCTTCCAGACACAACTAAGGAAGGAGTGTTTTGTTCATTCAGAGGAAACACTGCTCCTTTAATCTGCAAGGCTTGTCCAAAGAATTAGAGAAGATGCGCATAGAGGTATCAAGATTGAGTGAGCAGGACAGACCAGCTCTGAGCTCTGATGTCCAGATCATCACCCATGGGTGTTTTTGAGGAAGACTGCTTCTAACCATGGTTATTAAACAAGGCTGCATTGTAGGCAATTGTACTAATTGAGAATTCCTGTGGTAAAAGTTTTTTTTTACTTTTTGGCAGCAACAATGGGGAAATGGTCAGTAGCATTTATTATATAGCCGGGCCAGCCTTTAAACCTGTGAGTCTAGGAAACTGGAGCTTYTCTCTTTACAGGAAAGCCTGAGGAAGCCAGGCCTCTTTAGCCTGGAGGTGACTGAGAAGAGATCTTATCAATGCATACAAGTATCTTAAGGATGGGTGTTGAGACAATGGGGCCAGACAATGCTCAGAGGTGCCTACTGACAGACATGAGACAGTGGGTACAAACTGAAACACTGAAAGTTCCCTGTCTAAGAAGAAAAATGTTACTTTGAGGATGACAGARCACTGGAACAGGCTACCCACAGAAGCTGTGGAGTCTCCTTTCCTGGAGATATTATAAACCYGTGTGGATGTAACTCTGTGCAACCTGCTGTAGGTGAACCTGCTTTAGCARGGGGATTGAACTACATGATCTCCACCGACCCCTTTCAGCACCAACCATTCTGTGATTCTATGAAAAGGCTGTTTTAGCTGATGCAGTATTTTGGTTCCAAAAATACATATTGGGTGATATGTAACTTAAGAGATTTTCCAAGCTGTGAATTGCTGCTGTGTATGTAAACCCCATCCTTAGGACAGTCATTTGGTATATAGCCAAAATAAATGCTGCAATACGGATAGGCTGATGAACTGTAATTTACTGATCAGTTAATTTAACCTGTACACAGCAACACTTGATTTTACAAGCCAGAGTTTATAAATTCTTCAGGAATTCATCTCTGCTAGTATAGAAACTTCTCTGTCTTGCTAAAGCTACAAGTAACATCTTACTGTCCATGCCTTGTTTAGCTATAGACCTGTTACAAACCTAACCAATAAATAGTCAGTCTTGTAGAATATATGCAAAGCTGATTCATCAACTGCAATTTTTAAACCCTAATACAAATGGATTTTGAGAACTGATTTGSATTAACCAAGTCTGCCTGTGCTTCCATCTGGAAGTTATATTTTATAACTCTACACACATCTTAGAAACAGATTCAGATGTTTGGAACAAATTCAGAACAGTTGTAAGAAATTCTAGGTACAAATGGRAAAAAAAATTGAGTTTTAGTATCTCTTTGGTCTCAGTTTTCTTTCAAGCAGGCATTTATAACCATGATGTTTAGGGACTTCAGGGACAAGGAAAGAACCTGTGTTATTACCTATGACATATTTACTCATGTGTAATGACAGTTTATTCTTTCTCGTACTACTCTGTAGMATTTTAAGCCTATCCTGATAAAGGCACACAATGCTGAATGGAAAGTTAAGAAACCCAGTTAGAAACAGGGTCGAACCGTCTGGATCCACTAAGATTTTCTGCTAGGAAAATTGTCTTTAATGAAACAGCAAAACGAATATACTTTCCTACACTGAAGACACATCAACATTTATATAAAAATGCCTTTTTAACAGCAGAGCTTAGAGCCCATGAGCTGTGTTAGTATAAAAAAAGCAACTGTAAGGGTTGTAAAGCATACAACAATGCGAGTACCTAATTTCTTTATTTAGGGAAAAACATCATCAAACCATTTTACTTTAAGCCTTCATCTCTGAATTTGATCAAACCTGCWTTAATAGTGAAGCAATTTAATTTCTCAACACAAAAACCACACACAAGGACAGATGAGTCTTAGAGGAGAAACATCCAGAAACTTTTCTGCTTTGAAAGGAAAATCTAACCTTCTGCCTTTCCAGCTTGCTTAAAATAACTGTGAAGCCATTAACAGGAAAGTCAAACAAGAGAAATGTGCCCAAGCTTCTCAAAAACATGATGTTGTAGATGGTAGAAGGCAAACGACAAAACAAGATTTCCTCTCCACCCACGCCATTTAGCACAGATGCTCTAGAAATCCCACAAACACACTGTTATTTCTCYCATCACATATACAAGTTTCCTGACTTACCTAGCCTTTTTGCTGGTCTTGGGTTTTGGCGTGGTGTTTTTTGCTTTCTTTTCCTTTGGCTCTTTAGGGGTCTTAGGGACTTTGGGGGTCTTGGGTTCCTTCTTTTCCTTGGGTTCTTTAGGATCCTTCGGTTCTTTTTTTGCCTTGGGTTTTTTCTTTTTCTTCTTGTCTTCTTGGGAGCAATCCACTGAGTTTCTGCTTAGATTCTGGCTGTCAAGTCCCCCAGGGAAGTCTTCTTTACCAAAACCTTTACTGGGACCTTCTGCAGCAATGTGATTGTTTTTCTTTTTCTTTTTCTTCTGCTGTGGCTGCGGCTCAATTGACGGCAGATAATCATCGCTTTTCACTAGCTGGGTATTCGGTCCACTAACCTGAGTCATATCCGGCACTGGTTTCTCTAAAAAGGGTTCCGACGGAGAATGCTGAGAGAGATAAATAGAAATAAAATTGTAGATCTGCAATTTTGATTTCTAAAACTTTGCTCTTTTGGAGCATGAGGTAACAGAGGGAGAAAATATTAAGCACAAGATTAGCCTATTAACAAGAGTCAGCATATCTGAAACACTATCCAGTAAAGCAGTAAARAACAAGGCTTTTTGCAGTCAAAACAATCTCAAAACGACAAGAAATTCTTGATATAGCAAGGGTAAAATTATTCTAAAGCTTGTATGAAGTGAAAATACAGAAAATATTTAGTCTTCAACATGTAGATGCAAAAGGAAAGCAATTGTTTCAGATATTTCAAAATAGCTGTTAGTAGAATGATTAACTTGTTACAAATTATTCAGCTGCACTGGAATTTTGTCCTTTGGGGGRAAAATTGTTAAAGTTTATTTCTAGACATTCAAAAAAGAATAAAAGCATATTCACAGGATGTACTGACAAAAAAATTAAGGCAATTTGCACAGGTTCACCCGTGACAGGAGATATTTTGATCAGCAAGTGAAAGATGAAGCCACTTGAAAATGTAATACAATGTTGCGGGTTTTTGTCCAAGATCCATAGCTTCCAGCTTGTATTCAAACAGATTTGTTCCTGCTCCAGACAGGACAGTGAACAGGACTGGACAGAGAACTGGACTAGACAGAGACTGCATTAACATTGTATTTCAAAGTCTCTACAGCGTATCAGGTTTATACCAAACTTAGAAACTACAGGAAAACCTATATATAATCACACAGATGTTAAATGTGTAGACTAAAAAAATATTAGATATACTGATAACTATTTTCACTTTAATGGTTCTGCTCTACACAAAGATCCATGATTCTGCAGTGGAAAGATATTTAAGCTCTACCATGACTTTGCAGCAYACCACAGCTCTGACCTGCTTCCCTCTGCCTGCCCATGGTTATAAATGCAGGACGACAGTGCTTTTCTAGAAGAAAAATAGTAGCATGACACCGTACTKATGCCTTTCTTGCACCTACATATATGGTCAGATCATTTTACCCCCACTCTTTCTGTTTCTCCTCCTTTCCTGTTCCCTAAAAATTATGCCAGGATGACTCTAGGTGGATGAGTTCCCCATTAYTCATGGTGTCAAACAACAGCCATTTGAGATGTCTGATCCATTGAACTGGGGAGAAGAAAAGCTTATAACAAATAAGAATTTTACTTCTAGGAAAAGCAGTGCTATTTTAACTGCAATTTGCTTTGCATTTCATTTTTTCCACTTTTTTTTTCTCTAATGGCACTTATTTAGAAGTGGCAAGTGTGCAAGAATGACTACAAAACCAATTCCTATCTGTGGGCATACACAGATATATCTATTTCAGCCACCTAGATCAAAATAGTAATGCACTTCAGGAAACAAAATTATTGACAGTATTACAGGAGAAAGTGAATGCATGTGTATATTTCCAAATACATTAATATAATTTTCTGAATGTAAATAAACTGAACCAGGACAGTCCTAACTAAATCTGGCGTTTCTTCACAGTAACACAAACCACTGTGCACTAAAAACACTGACATACTCAGAAGCTACTCAAGAGCAGAAGGAGCAARGCTGTCAGAAAGCTAAGAATTTTTTCTGCTGTCTGAGAGAGGTCTGAATGGTACATGCTACATACTACAGTTTTTCATGGAGGAGACAGGACAAGAGGGAAGGCCTGAGTGACAGACTGATGGTCTGGGTCTCCTTGGCTTAACCAAGAACTTTCAGGGTGACTTCTGTATGTTTCTGTCTTCCAACTGCTTATTAAGGTCCTTTTTTGTGCAAGGGTCTGAAAGTTGCAGCACAAACCCATCTCTAATGCAAACCCAATGCACCCACTCCATTAGTACTGCATCAGTCAGCCCCACCTCAAGATCATCCTATGTTAGGCATCCTGAAGTATGAATCAACACCTGTTCAGACATCTGTAGTCACCTTTGGCACTTAGATGTCCCTGCTGGAAAGTTCACAAAAACTGGGTATCTGTACAGAAAACACTATCCCAGAAAGTCAGTGGTAACAACGAGTTCTGTGGTCCAATGACACATTACATAAAATAGAGATCTTGTAAATTGTTCTGATTGGTTCTGAATTTGGCTGACTGAACTGAGYTTCAGATTTGTTATATGACACAGATGAAAACTGTCTTCTCCCTACAGGAATATCACAGAGATCACCTGTAGGTACCTCTTACCCCTGGGTTTTCAGAGCAGTATTTTTAACCTATATTTTTGCAAGATAGCAGATAATACAGAAATATGTTGACTCTTTTGTATTTCATGAATACKRCATTTTGCAGRAACCTCAAGTGCAAGTTTCACCMATTTTTTCACTGAGCTGTCCCCTACCATACTCAATCCTGTTTTAAAATGCTACTCATATGCTATGTATAACATATTAAAAAATCTAGGGTTTTCTTTCCATTGTTTGTAGATTGTGTATTGAGCAAATACTTTGAATTTGGCACTACATTATTTGTTTGCCATATTAAGACAGACTTTTAAAATTACCTAAAAGCTTATGTATAAGGCACAACTTTCTAGAAGAGATCAGGATCAGTAGTTTAATTTATTTTTCTTCTCAAGCATGTGAACCAGGCAAGCCAACAAATACAAAAACCACAGGAAATCCAATAATGCCATTTAAATTTAACTTTACAAATTTTTCAACATTCAACTTCATTAGTGGTACGACTATCATTGAAATCAGTATTTTATTTTATACATGCTTCAGTATTCCAAAAACTGAATCCTTGCTGCCTTTGAGACTTATGTGTTTGTTTTTGTTTGTTTAAGTCTGAACAACAGCTTTCAGCGGAGTCATAAGCAATCTGAAAGCAAAGCTTTCCAAATCTCCACAACAGAAGCGTCAGCCCTTTGTGATTTGACATTTGCAGTTTTAGTGTAAGGTCTGGCCAGAAGGTAAGGCCCTGAGAATGGCAGTGATTGCTGCCACACTGTAGTACCCTATGAGATTTCAGATTCTTACTTTTCGGGAACCTTATTCACAAGAGTTATTCTCAGGCTCTAAAACAACTCAAAGACTATAAATTAGACCAAAACATTACGCCTGTAACAAACATTAAAAATCCCCAAACTTACTGCCTTTTATTTAAAAGATAAAGTTAKGTGCATTAACAAGCATAAAAATACTATGATTTTGATTAGTATCATTCAAAATCTCTGGAACACTGAAGCTATAAGAAGACAATTCTGCCCTAATTTGGCTTTGTAGGTTGTATTTTCTGTTACTTGAAAATATGTAACTTTTGCCACATRCCACTCCCCTTGCAGTTTGGCACAWTTTGTAATTCACTTAYACAYGATTTTCTAAATCGTAGCACTCTTTCAAAGAAATAGCTGTKAATACTTTTATTTTTCTAGGAAGTCTGTGGCAGTACTTCTGCAATATGCTAAAACCGTTTATCCCTAACCAACAACCCCACATTGCTCCCTAGTGTGAAGCTGTGTAGGAGCAGCACAAATCTACTGAGAAGAGATTGGAAGCAGCTTGAAAGATGCATTTCATACCCCGAACCAGTTGTCTGCTCTTTCTTAAGTAGGGAGAAAAGGAAGAACAACAGGCTTTCACTATAAATATTAGATTAAGCCTACCACAGGGAATTATTTCAAATAGTTCTACTTCTTTAAATCTAGAAAGGATTAGCTCTAGTTACAGGGTCACAATTTCTAATCAAAGAACCCCATTTTCCATTTATAGAATTTTAAAAAATATATATATTGCAAGTTTTTACCAAAAGACTGAAAAAAAWTATCTGCGTACTTCACAGAAATTGCTTCTCCTGCTGCTTTTAGTAGTAATGAAACTATAATTTACTATGTTAGTACAGAATTTAATCTTCCATGGGAAAGAAACCAGTGGAGATTAAACACATTTAGGTATTCATCCTATTTGATATTGCAGCAGAATTATTTTTGGTATTATTTGAAATAAGGTGAAAAAGGTGCTCAAAAATATTGGTGTGTTTACTAGACCCACATCTCTTTAAATCTTTTAGAGAAAAGCTGTTTTTGTAAACATTTAACAAAGAACAGATGGCCTGTTTTAATCATGCGAAAAAACCTGGAGCTCACATTAATACTCCTACCAGCGACTACTGGGGCTAGTCACCTCCCTAACCAGCAGCATGGCACAGTCTTCAGTAATTCCATTTAATTTTACAATGGACATTTTCTCATCAGTTCCCACTGCTCGACAGTTAATCAATGCTATTAACATGCAATATCACAACGCAGGACACTCCTAAAGATGGCAGCTTATTAGAGAAAAACAGAGATTCTTCAGGACCTCTGAAGAGTTAAAATAATTGTGGCTCAACAGGCTACACAGCATTGTCAGTAAGAGCCAGCAACATCCAAGGAAATAAAAAATGAAAACACTATTAGAGAAAAAGAATAGTCTGTTTCTAGACTTGCAAAATTTCTGCAGTTCAAACATATTTTTGAGCTTCCAAGCATGTATCACCCAGACTTCAAAAATTAACACCAAGCTGGTTGCGTTTCACAGCTGCTTATGCTTTTAGAGTTAAGCTCATTCTACCAGCCCAAAGCCCAGAGAGCTGTCTCCAACCAGGCCTGTTACGTGAGGTAGCAAGATGGACAAGATGTAGGATTAACCCAGTGAGGGTGAGTGGCAGCGAGGGAGGTTAAGGAGGAGTCTTTCTGTTGCATGAACAACCTACTGCACTGAAAGCAGCTGAGTGTCACTTCCCTAACAGAGAAGCAACTTGAGCCAATAYTGAGCTCTAAGAAGTATGAAGCAAACACAGCAAAGTATGTGACGTGACTCAGCTAACTTTGTGAAATTTAAACATCAGCACCAAACAACAATTAAAAAAAAAATCCTTTTTACCAGGACTATACTTCAATTTTCCTCATGGGTATTATTTCCAGACTCGCTGGTCTCTTCCATATTTTAATTAAGATCTACAACAAGCACACTTCATTTAGATTTTCTTGTACTTTGGTTTACTAARTTGTCTAACAGTAAAGCAAGTGCTCAGTCAGTTCCCACAGACTTCAAAATACAAACCTCTTTGGTATGATCTCCATACAATGGATAATGTCACTTCAGGTAAATTATTACAGAATATTCTCAACTGCAACCCTGTTCAATTATCACTTTCACTTTGGAGAAGTTAAAACAGCAACCTGTGCAAATTCTTTTAAAACAGAAGACAGACTATAGCACGTTTCCAGCAGCAGCTCTACCTAGTGCCACAGAGATCACCGATTTCRAATTTGTATCCTTCTTGATGGCATAATTGAAAAGGTGTTAAAAGCCATCACATAACCAAATCATTCCATGATTCTTCCTTTCAAGGGTTAATGACAGCATTCATCCTCCCTCTGGATTATTTAGAATGAACTACTCATCTTGACTAATTTGGAAATTTTCTGCATCATGTCTTTATACGTTGCTTTGTCCTTGCAATTCTCAACTTGTCTCATGAATWCTTTCAGCGTTAGGCCTCTCTTGGTGCCCCCTCAATGTGAAGCATGTTTCATCCTTTCTAGACCTCCATAAATACCTTACTGACATCGTCTTTATGCAGAGCTCCCGCATCAGTAAAAACTCAGGAAACAGGAATCAACATCACCTCCAAAACTCCAGCCAAGTGCCAGTACCTACATTTAGGAAAAGCTGTACAGTGCTATTTTCCTATAGCAGGTGAAGTCCAGAAACATCTTCAAGACTATGTTCACACCTGTATTTGTTTCAAAAATACGTATTACCAATCAGGTTCTTCTACTTTAGTGTCAATGATGATCCCTTCCCATTTCTGTTAAGCTACTACTTTCAAGACTTGTATGTTTCTTTTACTGTACTATATGAAAACASTTAGTATTAAACTTTAAATATTTTGAGCAACATGATGCTGTTTAGAAACAACTGGTATCTCAGCAATTCAGAAACCCTCCTATGAAAATCGTAGTTCCACAGTGACAACTGGGATTTATAAACCAACAAGTGCTGTCAGTGATCTCTGCAATGAAGGGAAAGAATCACACCAGATGAGAATGAAAGTCTATTTGACAAATAGACTTGACAGGAATCTAAATTTCTTGACATATCTCTACAGAACACAGATGAAAGTACATAGAAAACAGAAGTTCTATTAATACCATCCTAGTAAGACAAAACTACTGTGCCTGAAAAAGGTTTAAGAGAAGTGCTGTTGCAATACCATTTTATTTCTTAAGCAAGTCTTAGGAGAAAACAAAATAATCTAAAACTATTCTAAGTCATCCTGMTCTGCTACTGCTACTGGAAACCTGTTAAAAACAGTACAATTAATAGCAAATTATAACTTGCTGATGCAAAGTTTTTGGAAAAACTCCTAAACAAAAAAAACAGAATTCAGATGTCAACATCATCCTAACAGTGGAAATGGAAGTGATTAAAACCAATCTTAATCCCTCTGCCACCACTGTAAAATTGCTGATTTGGTGGAGCTGAAAATATCACCCAATAAAGTATCTTGAAGGAATAAAAATATGCTATGCAAAATACAGAATTTCTTAACTAAGTCTCAGCACAGCTATATTAGAATTATTTATTTTTTCTGGTCATGTACTCTATGGAGAAACACAGATTACAAAAGACAAATTATATGATGTGGCCATCCAAAAAGCAAACATCCCATTATCTTTTACAGCAATCACATGTAGTGTTCTGTGCTCACAGAAAAAGTGAGACATTTTACTAAGCCTATGGAACATCAGCCAATGCAGTAAGTCCAGACAGTTGGTTCACAGCTCAAGAAACAAATCTATGTCCCATAAGAGAGTTCCTAGGTTGCTGTTCATCGATCAGAAATCTCAGACAACTGCCACACCTACAGTAATAAAGTGTGCATGCTCCAAATTGACTGTACRTGTGAAACTCTGCAATAGCTACCACACGGACTGCATGCAACTGGTGATGTGATGGTCAAGACAAATAGTTGTTAATACTTTATTTGCTAGAGATTACTTTGCAATATACTGACTCAGCAGTATACTATTTCTCTTAATGTAAGCAAGGCAAGTCCTAACTATTACACAACAGCAGCCAGATTCTCTATCATTACCATGTAGACTGGTTGAAGACTCATGATTTTGGCAAGTTTTTACTAGCTCTAGCTGCAGAGACGCATAGAAAGGGTGGGACAATTAGGTACTGAATTCTACTGGTAAAAGCTCATTGCTCATGTTGACAGCTTGTCCACCTCAAGCCTGCCTTCCCTGCATGGTCACAGTAAAAGGGAACTTTACTTTGTGTGTACTCCACTATCAAGCAGAAAAYGTGCTAGAACATGCCAACATGTTTTACCATGAAAGTTTTGCAGAGTTTATGCCATGCAGTCTTTACCACAAGTRAGAAAATAACCAGCAGGCCAGCAAGAGTCTTACCGTCAATTGGCCTGCAAGCATCTTTTTCTTAACACTTTACTTCTGAAGGGGATGCACAWGTATTATGAKGAGCAGCWGAGGAAGCTGGGGTTTTTAGTCTACARAAARRGAGGCTCAGGGGAGACCTTATCTCTCTCCACAACTACCTGAAAGGAAGTTGCAGTGCGGTGGTATCAGTCTGTTCTCCCAGAATGAGAAGAAATGGCCTCAAGCTGTGCCAGGTGAGGTTTGGATTGGATATYAGAAATTYRTTTTTCACAGAAATGCTTTGTCAAGCACTGGAACAGGCTGCCCAGAARTGGTAGAGTCACCATCCCTGAAAGCATGMAAAAATTAYGTGGRTATGGCACTTGAGCACAAKGTTTAATGATGAATACAGTGGYGCTYGGTTGACAGTCARACTTCATGGTCTTWAASGTCTTTTCCAACCTTAAYGGTTCTTTGATTCTKCCATGAAACATCTGTATTTTAAAATGTGTATATTGGCTCTGGGAAGTTATTCCCAGACACAGGTATCAAGATACCTAGTGCTTACTAGAGAATTCCTTGAATTAGAGAATATCCAGGAGATTTACCAACCCCTCTAAGGCCAGGCAATGGCTGCTCATCTTCGGGCAAGACAGGGCCACAGTAAAGTAAAAATATATCAGCATGAAAGCTTCTCAGAGGATCTAGTACAACACTTCTACTTCTCCAGTAAAGAGGGAATATAGGGGAGGAAACACCTACACATGCTCAATGAAAACAGCAATAATTAAACTGCTGKTTTTTAATAAATCAGCATTATAAAAGACTAACCTAATATTTTATCATATATACAGGGTGAGTTGTTGCTGTTGGACTTGCCTCCATGAACCCCACAGCCCTTATGCTTCACTGTGAAAGCACAGCAGCTCCTCCAAAACAGGCAAATGCAAACATCCTCCTCTTGGGCACGTTTCACAGCCCTGCTTTGAAACCCAAGGTCCTGAGGGGAAAGACAAAACTGCACTGCCCTGTACATGCAGCTTCCTCCCTCTACCAGCAAAATTCCTTCCATTCAGCTACTGAATATCAAATGCATGGAGATTCATCCTCTCTGAAGGATAACCTGTTCCTACATCACATTGTATTGTTATTACCGTTTATGAGGCTCTGGTACCAACTATGATTTCTACTAAATACCCTGTTCCCTACTCAGAAAAAGAAAATGCAACAACACAGTCTGGTCTGACTTGGTATGTTAAGCATTTAGAGCCTACCCACAGTAACAGAAGTGATAAATGTCCTCTAAAAGTTTATTTTTTTTTCTACAGAAAACCAAAGTTGCTCAGAGAACCATTTTCAGAGGGACCTTAAATTGATCCTATCCTATCAATATATCTTTCTGTTCTCAAATTTAAATCACAGTGACATGCAGCAAATGGCACCAGGCTTATGACTACACAGAAAATCAAAGACCAGCATATGAGGTACAAATACTGGTTCTTCTGACCACAGACAACCGAAAAAGTTCCATCTGAGCTTTCACTGCTGCAAGTTATAGTAGCAGTAACAGCATTACACACCGCATCAGCAACAGCATTTCTATTCTGGTATTTTTCCCCTCACCCCTTCTAACCCACAAGAGTTAACAGGAAAACTTACTTACCAGGCTATAAATGTAAAAAATATAAGGTGAAAGGTAATAAGATATTATATTGTATGTTTGAGATCTATGCTACTAAAAAACTAATAACACAAGTTGCATGTGTTAATTCAGAAGCAATACTTCTTTTTTGATTTGACAAACCCCTATAAAGTATTCTTTATCTGAATTCAGAAAAAGTACATTTCATCTTCCTGTAATTTGCAATAAAAATGTTTACTTTAGTTTAAGGAAGGGATAAGAACTATACAGAGAAGGGCAGCATGTTTGGGATGGTTTTTTTTCGTTGGATTAAGCTAAAGACTTGCAGGCCAGGAAGCATTTTTCTCCTGTCTGCTCTGCAGCACTTAAGGATCAAGGAAATAAAAATTACAGAAATGCCCACCTGTCTGATGAACATCCTGTGAGCTCCAATCCCTTACTTGTAARGACAATACTAATGCTTTTTAACAATGATTGCAGAATCATAGCAYATCATGGSTTGGAAAAGACCCACAAGGATCACCAAAGTCCAATTCCTGGCCCTGCACAGGACACCCCCAAGAGTCACACCACGTTCCTGAAAACATCCAAACACTTTTCTGTCAGGCTTGGGGCTGTGAGCACCTCTCTGGGGAGCCTGTTCCATTGCCCAATCATCTCTGGAGAAAAACCTTTTCCTAATATCCAAACCAAACCTCCCCTGACACAGCTTCATGCCGTWCCCTCAGGTCCTCTCATTGGCCACCAGGGAGAAGAGGATTAGTGCCCCTCCCTCGGCTCCCCTTCATGAGGAAGTTATAGACTGCAACAGACTGTAAGGAAATCCACTAGGAGCAGATGGGCACCATGTGGCTACAACTGCATATTGCCCCAATCTAATTACTTGGCACCACGACATGCCTCTGTATTTTTTTACAGAATGCCTGTGCCAGAAAGTCCTCAAACGAAGTCCTCACATCCGCAACTGTGTGCTCTGCTTGTGCATGCACACCAGAGCGGCCTTTTTTTCTGGGCTTGATTGTCTTCCAGTCTTGGGAATCTTTAGACAGACACCAGTCAGAGCGAGTCCTTTCAGCCTTTTTGAGGTAATTCAAGCTCTGTTTTGCCACACAAACCTGCCCCAAGGCAACCTCTCACCCCTCTTCTGAGGGCACTCTAATGCAAGGGTCTTCAACAGAACTAGCTCACCTCTGAGAAAGCCATCTTTCAGAGGAGAGCTTGGGGATCACAGCTGCTCAACAAGCCCTCCCTTGTAGCCATAACTGAGGGCAGCAACTGAAGAGCACTATTTCAAACATTCACAAAAAAAGTAAGATGTAGCAACCACCACCAAAATGCTTTCAAATGTATTTTTAGGCCATGGATTTATTAACATACAGTGTTTGTTCCAATACAGTAGGAATAGATACAACTTCTCTATCACTTTCCTAACCTCTTCTTTATTTTACCTAGAAAAATAAAAGCCCAGCATTTTTGTTTTAAAAGCTCCCTAACATCAGCTTCTACATTTGCTAAACATCCATTTTCAAGAAGCCTGCACAGAAAAAATATACCAATCACAGTTTAATGACAAACATGCATTAGATGACAAGGCTGGTGAAAAGAGGATGCAATTCATAGAGAGTCTTTACTAAGAACTTTATCACTTCCCCTATCTRCACACCCTCATCAAAAGAAGAACAAGTTTTTCCCAAAGGTTTAAATATGTATATCATGTTCTAATAGTTGAAGGAAAGGGCAATAGCATTAGATGTTTAAGATTTCAACAGATGTGAAAAGGACTAGAACCYTTGAGTTTTCACTCCTGTTCTTAGAAAGGAGGTCCCATTGAAGCCCCAAGATATTTCCACAATACCATCCATCAGTATTTTTACTAAATCACAGAACATTTTGAATTTTTCCATCATTTACAACAAGGTGTTTTTATAATTTCATCAAGATACCTTGCAGATAGGAGTGTATGAGATCTGAAAGCATCAGAAGAAATACTACCAGCACAGATAGTACACTTTGGTTTCAGTTTGGAGCTGACAAACTTTCACTTCAACAATATTTTATCTGGATGACTGGAACAGACATACCAGACAAATAATACAATACTCTTTTTCCTCCTTGCCATCTTCCACCTCTGCTAGGTGAAGTTGTATTGTATCCACAATCAAAAGTTCAAATCATTTTCATTCATTACTTGAGCTAGTGCCCTGTTTTTTWAAACTACAACTTGTACACAAGTCTTTTCTGCTATATATTTTAAAAAACACACAGAATTCTCTGATCACATGGACTTCAAATACTGTAAAACACTTACATACCATGAAATAAATAATTAAATAATTCTAAACATTTTTMATTATTATTTAATGATTCTAATCTTTACATTTGCTGACTTCTGATTAAAAGAATCTCATMTCATAATTTTGTCCTAAAAGTAAAACCGTATTTGGTAAACACTTTCTGATACCATAAGTTCATTTCCACAGCATCTCAATCAAGCTGTCTTTACTSTTTATGTCTACTCCAAACCTCAAAGTATTTTAATTACTGCTGTTTCAAGCTCATAGTAAAGGTGAGCAATCTTAGCACTAGGGAGACTGAAAAATTAAAATCGTAACTTTATGTTTTGATACTCTAAATGCAATTTCCTTAATCACAAAGAAGTACCATATCGTGAGAGAAAAAGAAACTCTAAAATCCCACTCACTGCCACTACCACTTTTACTTCTAATAGATGTCCCAAATGAGTTGGAATGTCTTTTCTAACCCATTTGTATCCAATATTATTGTTCTTGTCCAGCAGAAGTTCCAAACCTTTCCTCTGACACTGACCAAGGAGTCAGCCTGCAAGTGAAACAGCAATGCTGTCTTGAAAAGATTACTTAAACTTGATCGCAACCCTAAGAAAACATATTGTAAACTATAAACACATTTTTATTTTTTTAAATGATAGTCTAAATTATTTAAGTATTTCAAACACTCAAAACCAAATAAATAATTGTTGTTACTRAAGAAATTATACACCCTATTGCTCAACCTCCTACAATAATATCTCTTAACTTACCAGTGACTCTTCCCTAGTTACTCCAGAATAGCCACCTCATGCAGTTCACAAGACGGATGGGACTTCTAGATTAAATCAGATCTTAATGACTATGGACACTATCCTGAAGAGAAGACTCATGTTACCCTAAAAACTTAAGTACAGAAAAGATAAAGACCATGAGGAGTAATGAAAGCACCGAACATCAGGAAAGATAAGTTACTTTTTCCTACCAGCCGCAACTCACTGTGATACTTTTTTTTTTTTCTAGACAGGCTTTTGCTTTGTTGGATTTTGTTCAGGTTTTTTTYCCATTTTCTCTTAAATTACATATTCATTTCTTACTAAGAGGTGTCTCCAGCAAAGGACTTGCCATGGACCTTCTTCTTGAGAAGTGCTCAACAGTAAATAACTGCGAGAAAGCACCTATTTGGATTACTACTGGCTTCAGCTTTAGGGCAATATAGCCCAGCATAACACACACAAAGAGGCCCCAAATCCCATTACTATCACTCTTGCCTCAGGCAACTCCCTATCCCTCTGTCCCAGTTTACTCATATGTAAAATGGAAAATACACTATAGTAGATCTTAGATGATGAATGAATTAGTGGTTGGTGAAGTTTTGCAGTRTTAAGATTAAAATTGCCATTTAAGATACTCATTATGCTATTTTTTATAAAGATATGAAGAAAGACAYTGTTTGTAGGAAGAGTCCACCTGTTTCATGAGATTCGGTGATATTCATTATCTGGTTTGCTGGTCAACAAATTACCAGGCCATACCTCAAACAATAAAATTAAAGTAATTAAACAACTACTTCTGTCACAGAAGGTCTTCTGCTGGTAGAAGAAAGGGGACAGAGAAAATATGGCTGCATACACAGATTACATCCTATTTCACAGGCATGAAGAACATGCAGKGTCAGTCCTACTTCAGATCTTTCTTAACTGCAACTCTGCAGCTTGCCATCATTCTGTACCGACTATCACTTAAAGTTGTATATTAAGTAACATAGTTTAACATTTTCTGTCCCCTACTTAGTTCTTTCTTGATAGTTACTTTCAAAAAGTATATATAAAAATGTTACAACCAAAGCCTTCTTGCCAACTGGAAATACAACAAGGCAGACTCTGCAGACAGTAACAAACTACAGTTTTCCAACACCCTCATCACAACCCTCTTCCGGAGGCTCTAATGCTTACAGCAACATAACTACTGAAAAGCTCTAAGTGTCAGTTCTTCAACACATGCTATTGTTCTTTATATACACATATTTACTAATATTTACATATGTATTCAAACATTTCACTTTCAGTGTTAAAATTGTTTCTAATGATGTCTGACYCCCTTCACAAACTACAGCTGTTTCCATGTTCACTTTCCAATATCTTAAACCCCAATGAAAAACCTGCCAAACTAACCCCCAAACCAGCCTGCAACAGGAAAAAAAAAATCAGCTACATCATGCCAGTTCTCCCCTGATTATATGCTCAAGAACTAACTTTTCCCATCCCATCATGTAGAAGATACTTAGTCTTTGGGTTAAATAGCTTCTACGAAGATAAAACACAATGCAAAGGAAGGTTTTCTCCTTTTCCCTTTCCTGTGTCAAAAAAGAAAAGGAGAATARCCTGGAAAAGTAATGATTTGTGCAACAGCTTTGTTACATTTTGTTTCCAATACASTCCTAAACAGTTAAACTGTAGTTCTAAAAAAAATATCTGAGATTAACCAACCTTTAAATACCTATAGYTGATCAACTCACAGAAATCAGAGAGCAAAAGGTACAATATATCTTCAGCAGTAATGCATTTTATACCAGTGACACCTATATATTAGGAGAGAAAAACTACTAAAGAATTAATGGTACCAATTAAAGAAGCCAAGAGTTTGCATGGCTCAATTGCTGAGTCATAGACCTTTTCCCCATAATAGGTTCCATTATAGTCCTGAGCTCAAGCTGTGGGAAGAGGATTGCAGATGAGTAAGAGGAATTAGTATTTTTAAATGTTATTGCCAAGGAAGGTGTCCTTTAAGCATTACACAGCTGTGTGTCTCTGATGGCAGTAGAGCAGCTTGTGCTTACTCACCATCCTAGTCCTAAGTGAGATCCTCAGAACTGTGAGCACCTCACAATTTCAAAACACTAACACAGAAATTAAGCCACTCAATGTAGAGCCCTCTCAAATTTAGTAAGTATTTCATACGCATTTCCAAACTTGAAATACTTCAGTACACCCAAATTTTGTGCCATTCTACTACCCTTGATTTTTTTTTGTATTCATTTATACTTACATAAAACAAGATAAGACTGTGTAGCTTAAGACCAAAATAGTTTGTACTTAAATGACAGGATGCCTGTAACAACTGGGGTGATGCAGAATGAGGAAAAGAAAACGAAAACGTTCAAGTCCTTCTCAAGATTKCTTCCAGGAAACCCAGGGAAGTATTTGTGCCAGAGTACAACACAACACAGAATTCTGGTCTTCCACATCAACAACAATTACACCTCAAACGCAAGTATGGATTATTTKGATGGAGAAATCTAAAGGGAATTTAACTTAGTTAGACTGCTATTTATCAAAACACTGATATCCTAATACAGAAAATGAAAATAATTAAGATGGGTAAAATAGAYACCAGTGCAAATTTGGTATAAAACCAGCATCTAATAAATTTAGGACAGAGTCAGATGCCTGTTTCAACATTTAAAGTATCTGATTTGCATAAGAATTAAAAAACCCCAGGAATACTGGGAGGAAAAACCAAGGGCTCTTTAAGTTTGATGAGGTTTAGAAAAGCAGTTCATAAGACGGCACATGTGACAGCTGGAAGCTCAACTCCATGGCCCAGACAACCTTTACAAGTACTTTGCTTCTAGTGACTGGGAACAGTAAAAATCAACAGCAAAATCTTGTTTAGATTAAAAAATAAACACATTTTAACAAATGCAATTTGGAATATGATAAACACTGAACACACTAGTTCAGAAAAGAGTTAAATATGCTTAGAAAAAACATTTATGTTTCTTTTTCTACGGCAAGAAATTATCTATAAAGCAGACTTACAGGGCTGATTAAAAATACTACTGGTCACAGAAGTTTTACCTTCAAACCTAAAAAGGGGTTTGCTACCCAACAATCTTTTACAGCCATGCTGGCCAATATAGTCAGACAAAAACCTGAGTATTACCTGTCTTATAAGCCTTACTTCACACACAATAATCACCAGCTATGGATGTGATTACTCAAATACTCCAAAGAAAACCTCTCTAATTTAAAATGTTTGTTTTTATAAATTTTTTTTCTTTGACAAGCAATTGTCTTTGTATCCTGACTGTCGTATAAAATGCAACAATGCTGTTTAAAATAAACAGGACTGCTTATTACATAAAGATGCCAGAATCCCAGTGTTCTTTTACAATAACTTTTGTATTCCCTGGTTTGGACAATTTTTCCCAAACATTCCAGAAGTAATTTTTATTTTCAAGTACTCTAGACAACAGAGACTTGATAAAATAGAAGTAAGCAATTTGTTAAATTAATGGTCACCCATCATTTGTTCATTTATGCAGTTACMTTATTTAAGTATTAGTGATATACTTGAAAGGAGTGGAAAAGTATAGGAGGGAGCCAGTATCCAATTGCTGGGCCTGTGWCTTAACCTGCCAACAGGAATGTCACAACTAAAAAGACTCCTCAGAGAATTTCACCTCTTTCTAACATTGTGTTGTAAAACTTGTTCTTCCTCAAGATTTTCCTACAACCAACATCCCTAATACAAGAGATCAGAATCAATGAGGGTAAACAGAGGTAGAACAAATTCTTCCCTCAGAAGAGGAAACTTTTCCATAGATATCACCCCAGAGCTCCCAGTCCCAAAGTCCCTGGCCTGCTTTGAGGGCTCTCCAGACCCATAATTAATAATCTAAAACCCCTCCTCCCATCCCCATCCATCCCCATTGAGTGGTTTATAGAACGGCTTTGTTTTGGGCTAAGTTTGATACAAACTGATGCAGAGACATTAAGAAGAGACAGAAAGGAGCAAGAGTTTTTATCTTTTGCACCTACTAGTAAAGTCTTACACAGCTGAGAGAAAACACTGAAAAAGCACAACCTGTAGATCATACTTCAACTACTTATAACCCAAGTTTTCTTGGATATTCACCCCCCCCCAATGTTTTCTTTGCTTCACTTATGAATTCAATCATCTACCACTTCAGCATCTACAATTTTTGAGTAAAAATACAACATATTTCTGAGTTAAAAGGAAAATATGCTGATAAAGATATAAGCAATTCTGTGTCTGTAACTTACAAACTTACAGTTACATTTGTAACTGAAATAAGGTAGACATTTTCACATGCACTGCTAGTGTGCTTTTTCTGTACTAGTCCTCACAGTTCTGCATGAGAATTTCCCATTATTCAGTTAGACAAAGTCAGCAAAAATCCTTTAAATCCAGAAAGTCACATCCTGAAGCTGCAGAGGTTATATTCTAGATCTACAAGGACTCTTTTTCTTTTTTGAGGACCTGTAAGTGTACAGAAGTCAAGCTGACACTCAAGGAAAGTGTGCAGGAGCYGAGGAACATGCAGTGCTAACTCTTCTCAAGGTAGGGCTTCTGAGGTAGGCASCCCTCAGAGCACCAGGCAGACGTGGAGGAGCTTGCCCAGGATGGTGKGGGTGGAAGACAGAGGAGGTTTGTGGCCACCTCCATAATCCCAGAYATGCTACCATCTGCACAGTTCCACCCTTTCAAATGGAAACAGTGATTGTGTTTGTCTGACCCACCAAYAAATTGCCACTGATTCAAATGACACAAAGGTTATCTGATGGAAGAAGTTAACAGATATGGAGGGTACATGTCACGGGCTAAAGCCATCTCTTTCTAACTGGCTTACTAATACTGATCTGTCAAACTCAGCTAACTGTGCTTTCATGCTGACACTTTCCATTAAAAGATTTACAGCTCCCCAAAAAAGACTCAGCTATACCCAGTTCCCTTCAAAGCCAAAGGCAAATATATAACCAACAACATTTTGAGTGTATGTTCTCTTTGGTCTTTCCATGGCCTTTCCAAAAAAGGTGGCACTATACAATCCATAACTTTCARGTGAAGTGTGGAGCCAACAGCAAACTCCCTCATGGAGAGATCATACAATGGCTTGGGTCAGAAGAGACTTTAAGGGCAACCTAGTCCAACCCCCCTGCAGTAAGCAGAGACATCTTCAACTCAATCAGATTGTCCATCCAACATGACATTGAATCTACCACCTCTCTGGGGAACCTGATCCACTGTTTCATCACCCTAACCATAAAAATAAAAGTCTTTCTTAAGTCTAGACCAGTCCTCTTTCAGTTTAACATGATTACCCCTTGTCCTATCACAAGACCTGCTAAAAGGTCTGCACCCATCCTTCCCCATCTTATAACCCCTCCTAGGTACTGAAGGGCTGCAATGAAATCTCTCCAGGCTGAACAACCTCAACTCTCTCAGCCTTTCCTCACAGAAGAGTAGTTCCAATACCTCTGATGATTTTCATGTTCTTCTCTGAACTCACTCAGAGAGATCGGTGTCTTCCTGTGCTGAGGACCCCAGAGATGGATGCAGCAGYCCAGGAGGGGGTCTCACAAGAGCAGAAYAGAAGGACAAAATCACCTCCCYTGACCTGCTGGCCACGYTGCTTTTGGTGCAGCCCAGGATRCAATTGGCWTCCGGTGCTGCCAGYACATTTTGGCAGGTCACATGCAGTCTTTCATCCACCAGCACCTCCAAGTGCTTCTCGGCAGGGCTTCTCTCAACCCCTTCAACCTCCAGTCCGTAAATGATACCCTGATACAAGTGCAGCACCTTGCACTTGGACTCGCTGAACCTCATGAGGTTCACACAGAMCCACTTCTCCAGCTTGTCCAGGTGCCTCTGGATGGCATCCTGGACCTCAGGCACATCAACGTCAACACCCAGCCCRGTGTCATCTGCAAACCTGCTGAGTGTACGCTTGATCTCCCTGTCAAAGTCACTGATGAAGACATTAAGCAGTACTGGTTACAATACACTGTTATGGGACAGGAGGTGTCTGCATTTTGCTTTACACTGAGATGCAACCACTGTCATTTCAGACACCAACCTGAGCAGATCCCATCAGAAGTGAGATCCACATTTCACACAGAATTCTGTTCTGTCAAATTTCCCTCTTCCACTCTTTTTTTTTAATCTGCGGTCAAGATCTACAAGCTTCTAGCAGTGGACAAGAAGGTTATAAACTTCCCACATGCATATTGTTGTTTGTCATAAAAATCTGCTCTCACTAATCAACTTTCCCAGGCCACAAAAAAAGCAGGGGATTTCAGAGGTATAACAGACCACAGTTTAGAAACTTCACTTCAAAGAACTCTTAACAGATATACATGAGATATGAAACCAAAAGCGATCATCAGTAATCAACTCTATYTTTCTTTTGGGGTGGGAAGACAGCAGTTCTCCATGTGGCCTTTTCATTGCACTATTTTATTAACCTCAATATGACAAAGTGTGCTTGAAATCACAGACTTGCTAAAAGTCCATTGATGTTATATCTGTGCTAAGATCCATTCATGTCAAAGAGCCCAATATACGTCTCAGACTCTATAGTCAAAGCAAGAAATGAAAATAGCCTTTGAATATGTAAGCTATGGCATGTCGCAGGTAGGCCTTTCCCTAACTCCTCTAGAAACTGAACTAAACTAATAATTAGATCAGACAGTGTCATTAGAACTGGAGGGGAGGATGGAAAACTAAACAGAACAAACAAAAACAAACAAAAACCAAACAGACAAACCCAAAACCACACACACAAAATCAAACCAAAAAACCAAAATAATATCCAACCAAAAAAACCCCTTATATTTAGTGCAATTATCTTTGTATCCTTGCTCCAGACATTCTTTACCCAACTTACAGTAAAATGTAAAAATCCCTATAGGCAGATCTTACATGCCTACAGCAATACCAGGTCTAGATTGGGGTTATATTATAATATTATCACTGGAGAGCTGTGTCTAAAGCAACACGTTTAACTTACCCCTGACAGCCATAGCAGTTTCTGAGTTACATTTTTGGGTGCTGCTGTACAGAGCAACAGGGAACTGCAGGAACTGCTCTGCCATGCCCTGCTCACTGCTGCTGCAGAGCACCCAACAGCAACACTGACAATACTGACATCAAACAACTGACCAGTGTCAGTCAGCAAAAATTCCCCCAATYCAAGTCTAACAACTTAGGTACAGCATTATTTKGTTTTCAACAAGTTTTCCTGAAATGTTTCAAAGGAGGCCTGCAGAGAGAAACACTCAGAACCAAGCAGTATTCCAGTATTGCAGGAGTTTAGCSCTATGTCCATCTCTGACAATGTAGTCTTGCCATAGTAGACATCTGCAAGATCCCATTAATAAACRAATACAAATAATAACTGTAAAGCCCGAAGTTTTAGACCAGTTTTAATGATTGCATTAATTCACATACAGTTGTACAAGGAAACTGTGATGTCAACTTTTTWGTGTAAGGTGTCACTTTAAATTTAAACATGCACTGTGTATTACAAGCCTCCCACTATATTTAGCAACAATTGGCTGGTACAGAAAGATTTCTTCCAAAAATAAAATAAAGGACTTCGTATCATTCAGTGCTCACATGTAAGGAAAATTACAGTATTATCACACTTATCACAGTCTTGCAGGGCCAAAAAAGATATGAAGTACCAGAATGCAAGTGGATGGAGGGCCATCTGGAGAAAAAGGAGATGTAAAAGCAGAGTGGAAAAACGAGAGTTCATACTGACTGCTAGACATTAGGAAGTTTGTTATGAAGCTTGCTATGAATCCTCTCTTCTCTTCTCTTACAGGAAAATTACAGGAAGATTCCAAAATTCTGTGGAACTATTAACTTCTCAGCTACTCTGGTCATGTTCTTTTGTTTGTGGCAGTTACAGAAACAAAATAAAACACAATTTAACTAGCACAATTAAAACAGACTAATTTTTTCTGATTCAACCAATTAAATTACTCAGTCTGTTTTAAGAGAAGTCTACTGTACGTGGGTATACATTCCTTTAGGGAACACTTGTATAGCAGAGGAAAATTTCCTCTATGACTAAAATAATGAATTTACACTAAGGAAAATATAAATAAATTTACCTTTTAATACAAAGAAGTKGAAGATGAAAATTAAACAAATGTTTGGCACTCCCTACAACATGTTATAGCAATATATCACAGGCACATTTGGGTTTGCATACCAGAGAGTAAGYGTTGCAATARTAAGTGCTCTTAAAAAYAAATACTTTYAATTTTCCAAAATTAAAAGGTGAATAATATGCCAYAGAAGCCTGCCAAGCCTMAGAACTCACAACTTTAGAAGCTARRAYTGTGGATTTTCAGTACTTAAAGGGRGCTAATAAAGAAAGAGGGAGAGCAACTTTTTACCCAGGCAAATAGGGAAAGGGAAGGAGGAATTGCTTTTAACTAAAAGACAGGTTTTAGATTAGATGTTAGGAAGAAATTCTTTGCTCAGACAGCATGCCGGCACTGAACAGGTTGCACAGAGAGCTKTTGAATGCCCCACCCATGGAAACGTTCAAGGCCAGATTGGATGGGGACCTGAGGAACCTGATCTAGTGGGTGGCATCCACCCAGGGTCAGCCCATTAGAGCATCCCTGCCTGTGGTGGGGTAGATGGAACCAGATCCTCTTTAAAGTCCCTTCCAATACAAGTCATTCTATCAGCCTGTGATTTCTTAACATGTATTTTCTACAGCAGCAAGCTGTGCAGTATGAAACCATTCCCAGAAGTTCTTAGTATTTGTGACTGCTCTGCATAACACAGGAGTTGCTGTCTCCTAAGCTTGGCTAACATAGTAAAACCACTGAGGAGCAGTAGAGGAAAGAGCTGCATCTCAATCTTCAGCACTGAGGAACAACAAAAGCAAAGCAACAAGGATTCACCCCAGCTCAACAGTGAAAAATCAAAGATCCACTTCTTCTCTTCCACATCTTGTATAATGACACGAGCCCCACATCAACCTCTTCAACTACCAAATTCCTCTACTACAAATACCAACAAGTGAAATTTTCTGCTTTCAACTGTTAAAACTGGTCATCTCAGTCTTCTTGAGCTGCACTCTTAAGCAAGASCAATACTGAAGAAATGATGGAGAGCAAGGAGGTAGAATGTTTTAAAGCAACAGATACCAGAGTAAGAACTGAAATTGGGGGTTTTATGAATTTTGGTTTTGAATAAATAACAAAGTTTAYGGCCATCATATTTGTGGTCCTCTTCATAGACAGAGGCAACACTGTTGTTGGCTACACCAATCTTGTCAGGAACAGAGAAAATTCTGAGTAGGCAATGCATAAAGGACAGTAAAATCAAAAAGAATGATTTACAAATTCTGGAAAGGTCAAACCCACACTCCAATCACTAAGTCATCCTGTCTCTTAGTCCTGTTTCCTCATAAAGATGACTAAAAAATTAATCTGAATTTTATTTTTAACTTGCCATGCTTTAAAACAATTCTCTAGGCTGATAA
>NW_026623535.1:308804-324740 GCF_030028575.1 Malurus melanocephalus
GCATCTTCTATATGACACATACCTAATGAAATTATGCCAAGCTCTTTGGCAGAAAGGAGATGTTCTTTCACCTCTTCAGCAACAAAATAGTCACAAATACTTAAATTGGGAAACAGTCTCACTTTTTTAAAAAAGAAAACACTCCTGAAATCAAATCAGTCATTTATACTTGTGTGTAATAAGAGAAAAGTCAGAGGTTGGAATGTGGCCTGTTTGTCATTAATTCAACAAAACAAGACAAAGCCTTTTAAGACTTTTAAGAGAATTTTTGATTTATCAAAATTTGAAGGAGGACTCAAGGGCTGGTTACTGAGGGCAAGTGCTACAAAAACACAAGCTGTGTAAAGGTATTACAGGKCCTGAAAGCTCACTGCCAGGGGAAGAGGCAGCCCCCACTCTGCCCCAGCAAGCATTCCCATTCCCATACCACCAGCTTGGGTGATTTTKTGGTCACACAAAGAAGAGCTGCCAGGAATAGGACCCAGCCAATAAGCCCATTCACCAAATGATCAGGCAAGGATGCAAGGAAGCAGCMAAGGTTCTGTATTCCAGACYACAGCCACCTTTATTTGCATGTTTGGTTTCTTTTTTTTTAAGATTAGATATTGAGAGTTACTGAGTTCACACAGCTTTGCTGGGAAGCTGTCAGTGGGCTGTTGGCCCACAGCACAGTGACACAAAGGCACACCCTGCAGCAGTGTGAAGAGCAGTAACAGGCATGGCTGTACCAAATGGCTGCCTCTGGCAAGGGATCAAGGAGCAGGTAACTCAAGCAGAGAGAGAGGTGGAATGACTCCCCAAACTTCTCTGTCCCCATTTTAACACAGTTGTTGGCCATTTCCTCTCTGTTCCTACTGTTCAGCACTCTGTCAGATCAGCTCAGCTTTCACTACCCGTCCTGATCACTGCTTCCTGCTCACACTTCCTACTCCAGCTTCACCATCTTTAAACCACACCCGCAAACTTGGCAATATTTAAAAAGACAGATCTGTACAAATAGATGCTTTAACCACTCAAAGGTGTCAAACCTTGCTCTTCAGCTACCAAACTTTACAACTCTCTTGGAAGTCTATAAAATTTACAAATGGCATCTGTAAAGAAAGAAAAAAACAAAACAGGTATTCCCCCCCACCCCAAGTCCAACTACATTATTACCAGTAAAATAAATGTATCCAAATACAATTAACTGAAGTCTCAAAATTCAAAAGTGGAAAGCACTGGCTCACTGAACTGAAGGAGAAAGCAATTTCTACAGACAAAAGTTTAAAATTACACTTCAAAGTGAAGGTGTCCCATCATAGTGGGAATTGACACTCCATAGTGTCAATTTACTCCACAGAGGAAAAGAGAGAACACTTAGGCAAGTTTGCAACACTTGCATTCGAGATACATTCAAGAGCAGGATAACTTAAAATAAATGGATGCATCAAATTCCATGAGAAAGAGCAGGACAGAATCCCAGAAGGATCCATAGTAAAAAGGCAGGAGATTATTACTTCACCTGCAACTTGTTCCTTACTAAGACTGCCACTGTATTTAAAGAAATTAAAAACCAAACAAACAAAAACCCAAACAAAACCAAAAAATAAACCAAAAAAGCCAACAAAACAAAACAAAAAAACCCCAAAACACAAGCATTTTCCTTTCATTTGCCCTAATTTTTCATTGTTGTAAGTCTGCAGGCTAATGATGATACAGACATGAGGGTTTGTATTAGACTACCAGCTTTCAATCATGAAAAAAAGCTTCCCTGAAACAACAGATTTTAATTTGTTCAAATAAATATAAAGTAGGACAACATCTTTGACCATGGGAAAATAGGATGACTGTCAAGTCCTACTGGAAGTGACCACCAGCAGATAAGAATACAACACTTAAGTACTAAACAAGCAGCTTAAATTAAAAAATTTTTCTAGTTTGGTGATTCCCCAGAAAATACTAATGATTTCAGRAAATGACACACTTGAGTCTCCAACATATCACAGAAACTTTCAAAATACCCACRCTGAAGAACAAGTTGGGCAGCTCTTAAACCTACAAATCACTATGGTGATGCAGACTTGTGTTTTTATGSTAATGCTACAAACTGGCTTTACCCCAAACTTCAGAGCAGATAGTTTAATGGCACAAATTATTTTCATCACAGTCAAATCATGGCACCTGAGGGAAGAAGTATTCTTAAAGTAGCTTATGCCTCTTCAACAGTAAAAAAAGACCAAAAAGTTCATAGCAAAACCACCTCAAAACTACAAATCTCTGGCCCAAAGGCCTATTCACTGAAGAATTACTACAAGTCCTTATTTACAAAAGCACACATAGCCTTTTCAAGGGCGAGGAAGAAATAAGTCTTTGGATATGTTAATATTAACTGTTGGAGTGGAATATACCTGAGGTGTTTTAGAATATGAACTTTTGTTCGACACAGTGTTTCAAATTAATTATTGTATCATTTCAGAGACCTGCATGGGAACTCGCTCACAGATGGATCATGTTATCAGTGTGACAAACGATTCTACTCCACAGGGGTGAAATACCTTCAACACTTCTCACCAAAGGTAGATTTTATGGTCTGCTTTTCTTTTAGTTGGAAAGTTATAGTTAATTACATTGCTTACATTGCTCAAATACAAGAATTCTTCAGAGCATCAACAAGATACAGCAGAAGCCTGTACTTTTTTTTTTTTAAAAAAAATACTGTTATCAACCTTTACTTATATAGGAATATTATAGACTTTCTTCCCAGCTTCTCTTTCAGTACCATTAAAAACTTCTTATTTTGCCTATATTTTCTACATATATTTTATATAAATACACTCATGCTTATGTAATATATAAAAATAATATACAAATGTAATTAATTAAAGTTCAGCATTAGTGGGTTCTTAATTCCATTTAGTCTGTCAGCTTCAAAAATCTTACCAACATACACTGGTTTGGTGGTCTGTGAATACTTGAAAAAAGGAAACTAGAATTTCTAGGGGCAGACAGCCACAASACTTTGCTGAATATGCRGCATATGGAGTACCCCAAAAGAYCAGCTAGCAGTCATGTGAASYAGCCTCTGCATCCAAACAAAAAGTACCCAATAGTGTTTCTAAATTTAGGGGTTTTTTTATGTTCTTTTGTTTTTTTGGGTTTTTTTTTAATTGGACTTGTTCTACTTATCAACAGGAAAATAGTCCAAAAGTTRAACACTTGAGGGATTAAAAAGTCAGCAGTTCTCTCTGGAGATGTGGGAAATTGCTTATGAATATTATTTATGGGAATAATCCTAACTATTCCAAGGAGCATCATTTCCTATACTGTAAATTTATAGGAAACACACTGAAAGATATTGTTCATGTGAAGACATTAAGGAGTCAATCTCTTCTTACTACTCTTAGGCATTAAAACAATGCCTAAAATCTTCATTTTAGTGTGACAGCAGAAACTGATTTAACCTGTACTATCTGCCAGGTTAGAATATTGCATCAAAACAATACAGATCATAGTTTTCATTAATATCCCTCTCCATTCAGGTAATTAAACTGAGGCAGCAACACAGTGTTTGAAATTGCAGGAAGGGCCTGTGAACAGGGTGACCCAGCTGGTGACTCAGCAGGACTTTCTCTGCCTCCTCCCCTGCAAGGGAGGGCAGGAAATTTCAAAAGAACGTGTTCATACCAAACACAGCTATGAGTTAYAATTTAAAGCAAAGTCACATGCCCACAGGTAATAAGGCCAGMAGAATAAACCTGGCAGTGAACCGGTAACACACACAAAATGAGTTCCTTCTCCACCAGAAACCGGACACTGCAACCAGCATCCTTCAACACTGTTGGTGCCCTTTTTTGAGCGCTCCCATTAAGTCAGCCATGGAGGCTACACCATACCTGTTTGTCATTTAAATACTCCTGTATTTGACTATAAATAATATAGATYGCATTTGTGGAACGTGATTAATGAACAAGACTCGAAACTTCAGCCCACACAGTAGCTGTGGGTAAATAAGTTGTGTGTAACAACACACCCAGGACAGCCTATTCTTGGCAAAGAAAACTCCTACACTTCCTCTATCACTAATAAAATGCTCTGAAAATAGTGATATGTAAGAACAACTGCACAGCATTAGGCCTCCAAAGGCCTGTCTAACCTGATATCACTTCTGATAAAGTGTGTGGAAGAGGACAAGAACCAGACACACACASAGTAGATGCAACCCAGTAACAAATTCTCAGTCACTTATGTATGGCACAGATCKTCTGAGCCAAATGTGGGGCCTTTATGTTTATCAAATGATGATGCATTTTTCTGTGTAACATCTCAGAGACCAGGGGCAGTTCTGAGCTCACTACTTGACAACTTGTTGAATACCCAAAAACAATTCAAGGAGACAAACAACCCTTACTTCACATTCACCCTCTTCATGCACYTTTATCATTCACAATTCTAGAGGCTTTCGCCATCTCTCTCCTCCCCTCCCCCACCAAAACACCCCCCTCTATGCTTTCTCAAGTGTTGCTGTATTTTCTGAGGCCTGAGGAAGGGACACAGAACTTCACAGCACTTGCCTCACCAGCACACCATGCACACAGGTAACAAGCTTTGTTTTGCTCTCTACTACTTTCATTACAGTTCCTAGTGATTTTGTTTCTGTAATTGGTACAGCTTTTTCAGACAGCTAACACCAAAACCTGCTCTTAAGATGATGTTTTTGCCTGCCCAAGCACCACAGAACCATAAAATCACTTAGGCTGGAAATKACCTTTAAGACCATCAASCCCAACTGTAAACCCAGCACTGTCAGGTCCACCACTAAACCATGTCTGTAAGCATCACATCTATTTGTCTTTTAAGTATCTCCACAGATGGYAACTTTATACCTTACCTGGGCAGCCSGTTTCAATGCTTGATAATCCTTGCAGTGATCAAAGTTTTCYTAATATCCAATCTAGACCTCCCCACGCCTTGTCTTGATTCACACAACTTAATGGCCAAACAACTGACTCTCCTGTTATATTTCTAACTATTTTATTTCATTTTTAGTGGGTTCTTCACTGCACCTGCATTTGACACTCTGCTTTGGGTACATTAACATCAGCAGAAAACTTTACCATCTGACTCCAGATCATTTGTTTATTTTAGAGAACACAAACTCACAACACAGATGCCTCTCTGATGAAAACAAGCAAGTTACTCCTCTCTGCTTTGCTCCTTGCAAATCCAAGCAGAATCAGCCTTCCCACCCCATGGCCACCAAGCTCTTCCAAAAATCTTTGGTGATGACTGTCTCAAAGGCAGGCCTGACAAACACACTGGCTGAACATCACAACACTGCAGTGGCTCTGACGGACCTATCAAACTCCACTGAAGCCTAAAATTCCCTGCTAAGATGGTCCTAAAACCATGTCTAGTTCTCAGCTATTAATCAAAACCAGATRAATTGTCAATCACCAGCTTCATCTCACAGCCAAACTAATTTGCAGTTTTGCACACAAAAAAAGAAATTAACAAGCCTTGGAATCAACTCAGCAGTTTTTTTTCAACTTAAAAGCAAAAAGAACTTCACTTTCCTTCTAAGATATCTAAAAACAAAACAGTAATTTGGTTAACCACAAGTATTGTAGCCTTGCCATGATAAGGTTAGCTTCAAATCACTGAAAAATAATTACTAAGATGACTTCTGTTGATTTTAAAGTACATACTGCTTTCAATTTTCACTGACTATATTAATTTTGATGATTTATTTTAAACAAATAAAAACAAACCAGTCWTTTAAATAACTGCTCTTCAGTGAAAAGTTTTCTGCCTGATATGAAAGGAAAACCATGACACAGGATAGCTACCAACTCTGTATTCAGGCTTAAGAGCAGGGGTTTCACACATCTGCATTTTCCCCAGGGGGTGGGGAGGGGTTAAGTCTTCGTTGATTTGAACAATATTCATTTCACCCGAACAGTTTTTCAAGGGGGAAACGCCTGCCTGTTAAAGAGTTTCATTACTACAGTCAGGGCTCAAACTAATTACTTAATGGGAAGGTACGTTAACAGCAACTTTTACCAGATAAAAACTTAACAGAAGTAAGCTAATAGAGAAGTTACTTGGCTTGYAACAACTGTCTGAATTACTGATTTTAATCAAGTAACTGGAGTTATCATGTGGTTTTCCTCTAATTATTTAGTTTCAGCGCTTACCTTTCTTCAAGCTATTCATCTGCAGTTCAGCAYTCTGTAATAGGCTGCATAGCTCATTTAAGGGCTGAGCTGTCTGTGTTTAACCTCTTCACTGATTAAAGGGAAACAAATGTCCCAAGAACATTTAACAAGCCYGTACATTTTACAAGTAAACTTTCTTCTCCCAAACCACCTTTTGATGCCAAAAATAGGCTTACTGAATGGTCCGAGGAAAACAAGGAATTAATGCTGGTGAAGAACACCACTGCTTTAGAGTACAGTTCTCCTCAAATACTTCCTCCCATGTCCCCACCATCACTGGTCATGAAAGATGCCAGTGACACTGATTTTTGTTCCTTTGCTGTCTTGAAAGTCTTACATTACCATTTCTACAATTTTCTTTCAAGTTTTTTATGCTAGATGCTTCAGCTCTCATCTTCAGAGTAAAAAGCATGTCTTATACTTCTTTTTCTCATTCCCACCCTTTCTGTACTGATCTGTGCTATCATTACCTCTTCCCAAATACCGGCTCATTCTCTTAATTTATTCCTATAGTCTTGAGTTCCCTCCTGTTTCATYGTGCTTACCCACGCAGTAACATGAGGCATTGGCAAGAGCTGCCCTCTCAGACAGGAACACACAACTCCACGTGTACACAAGAACTGTAATTTAGGTTCTCCAAAGAAAGTCTGTGTGGAGATGCAGAGAGGAAAGGCTGCCACAAGCATCTAAAATTTCAAACCAGCTTTGGGGTGGGCAGGGAAGGGAAAGATGGTCTTGAAGATATATTYTGACTTTGAAGAGAGCCTCTTCCTCCCTCAAGACGGTGCACTTTTCCCCTTGCCCAGCTTAGTCCCTGATCTCCCTCGCAGGGCTGCCCCCCRTTTCCTCCTCTGTTCCACGGGGAATGTGGAAGCCTGCCCCAGCTGCTGAGCTGCTCCATCCACCACTCCTTGTCAGCTGCCTCTCYGCAGCGCATACATCTGATTCCCAGAGCCAGCTCACGCTGTGCGGAGCAGCGAACAGGAGCAGCCGGCAGGCAGCAGTGGAGGGGACTGCTGAGCAGCTGCTTTGCGCACAGGCCCGGGACACTGCCTAGGACAGCTGTTTTTATGATTTATTAAGCRTATTGTAGCAACGTATCATTACCACTGCATTCCAACAATTGTCTCCAAATATTTATGGGCAGAGTTACTTGGCATTAATTACTGACTGATTTGGAAAAATAATCACTAAATTTTTGATATCTTGACCGCTTATTCATCTGGTACCAAAACCTCTTCAATGCTGCCTGACAGAGTCAAAGGCAAACAATGGCAAATGTGGAAATTCCAAAAAGCACTTTTTCAGCTGAAGCTTAACATAYTAACATGTAGCCAAACCTGTTAAGCCACAGAGGATCGAGATGTTTTACCATTTTTAGCTTTTAATTGAAAGACACATGGAAGCAATACATGGCCATCAAAACCTGGCACATCAGAGCTTCAGTAAAAATAAAAATTCTACTCTATTTAACATTTCAAGTCTCAGAAGATTTCATTTCAGACTATGATTCACACAATTGCCTTCTTGCATGAACTGTCTCCCCATGGCTTCTCAGTTGCATTACCTAGTACTAAAAAAGTTCATGCCAGAAATTTTTTCACATGTAAAAATTTCAGCTATAATTTAAAACCACAGAACATTCCCTTAGGATTTAAAAAAAAATACCTTGGTTTAGCCAAAACAAACACATTATAACACACACAAATTTCTTTCTCCAAGTTGCAAATACAAAATTTTAATAATTTAAATGACAATTCTCACACGTGCTTTCCATTTTCTCCCCAAAGGAACAAACATGAAAAAAGCAGTAGCTATTCAGCTTGTCCTGTTGTTGTATCACATTCTGGTCTATCCATAATGTTATCCTATAAAAATTACAGTAAGGACGTTMGAAAGATACCTGAACCTCCTTTTACCTTCAGCCTTTATACACCAAAAAAGCCACATAACCAAAAACAAACAAGAGAGTCCAACAGAAGCAACTATTTTGAAACCATAGTTCTTGAGCATCCTGAAAGGCATTCACAGTCATTTAAAACATTTTCTACTAATTGGAAGAAGCTTACCTGAAGGACAGGCACTTTTTGTGGTGTGTTTTGTGGTGACTGGTGAAGCTGTGCCCAAGGCTGATGATGAGGATGTGGGGGTGGTGAAGACTGATGATGTATCCCTGGATGAGGCTGCATGGGAGGACAGGTTGGCATTTGCTGTTGAAAAGACTGCTGTTGACTAGGAAGCTGCTGGCCAGATATTAGGCGCTCTTGTATTGCTTGTGGATCTGCAAGGCCAACACCTGGACAACCATTTGGTCTCATGTGCCCACCCATCTCCCGTGGTGTTGAAGACATACCCATAAACGGACGATTCTGTTGCATGTTTCTGGGGCCCATATTCCTTTGTCCAATTCCCATGGCACCAGGGGGCTGGTGTGACGGCTGGGGATGGGGTATATTTGGGTAACTGCCAACTTCCATTGGTATTCCAGCACTACCAGGTCTAACCTGTGGAGGAGGTGTACCTGCTGGATTACTCATTGCTTTCATAGGTGACATGGGAGGTGGAGAGGCATAAGTTCCCTGAGGCTGTGAAGGGTGCATAGTTTGCGTGTTCATTTGGTTAAGTGAGCCACTAGGGTGGATGGGCTGCTGGTGCATTAGTCCTTGACCACTGTTTGATGGAAATCCGACAGCATTTGGGTATCTTGGTACAGACTGATTCATTGGAGTGTTATTTGTAAGGCCTAAATTCTGATTCATCCCTGTATTATTAACTAATCCCTGATTAAGGTTACTGTAAGGATATCGAGAATACTGCCCTGAGTTGTTTATAGTAGGTGAGGGTACCGTCTGGCTCCGAGAACTAAAATTAAGTGTTTGCGGCCTAACAGCACCCTGCTGGGGAGGATTAGGGGRGAATCTGGGACTGTGGGCTACTGATTCCCCATGGAGAGCAGTGGGGGGATGGTGGTGAAATTGCTGGACTGAGTGTCGCAAAGAAGGTGCCATACTGGGATTCTGCTGGGGCACATGAGACAAGTGGCCAGGTCCTGAGGTGGCAATGAAAGGGTTTCCCTGATTGAGGCCTTCTTGGCCTTGAGAAAACTGGTTCATCCTCTGCTGCTGCGGCTGACCGTGCTGCTGCATTGAAAAATCACCACGAGCCATGTAGTTTCCCATCTGCTGCATGTGCTGAGGATGGCCCTGCCCAGGGGGTCCGGAGGGTGCCTGTGGCGGCTGTGTCGGTTGCGGCTGCTGCTGCTGCTGTTGCTGCTGGTATGGTGCTCTTATCTGGTCTGGCACTTGAACTGCCCGTGGTCCCCACATGGAGCCACTGTCTACGAAGGGTTGCCCGTGTCTTTCGTTCTGCATGCCGGGGTAGACTCCCATCTGACCACCAGCACCACTGCTGTGAGGAACCTGAGGAACTGGAGGGTTGTGATACTGCGAATGAGGAGACGCGATACCATTCCCAGGGGCATTGCTTATCATCCTGTTCGGCTGATCCATCAGGTGCATTTTCTGCTGTTCGTATTGATTATAGTGATCAAAATGGGTCAACTTGGCTTGATTTTGATTTGCAGGGGGATGATGAAGAGATGACTGTAAAGCGGGAAATCCTTGATCCATGGGCATTTGCTGACCCATAGGATTCACTGTATTTTCAGGATATCCACATTCTCCAAGACCTTCCAACCCTTCACTGAAAATATTCCCATCTTCTCCAAACAGACTCATCATTCCTGGATCTGCCATCTTTTTTCAGCACACAGCTCCTCGGAGCTACAACCAGAATGTTAGTCTGTGCTTCACCTCGGTGAGGTGTTTTGTCCTCAAAGCCTTTAATCCTCAACTAATCTCCTTCATGTCATTCCATATTTCCTTAATTCTTTTGGACCACGCAGTGTCAGGCAAAGTCTGGTTACTGCTCCTAGAAAAAGCAGGGGAAGGGGGAGAAAGAGAAAGAGAAGAAGATATTGAAATAAATAACATCAGGCAACATAAAGAAAACAAACTTGACCGTTTTTCAGATGTTTGCTAGTTTCAGCCCCCTGAAATGCATCTTAAAAATCTATTTCACATTACGAAGGATTCATTAGCTTTATCCAAAGCTTTATTATGATAAAGAGTTAAGAAGCAAGCAAAACACTAGCCTTAACCTTAAATTAATCCATTCACTACACTTCCTAGTGCTCCTTTCTTGGGTGGAACAGAACAAAAGAACACAACACGCAGCAGCAGCAGCTGCCACAGCAGGTAGGCAGATGTATGAATATAGCCGAGCAGCCCATCTGCTGAACTAAAGCCCTGAAAATGCTCTAGTTACCAACAGCATGTCCTTAACCTTATTCCCTTGAGCTGCGTAATCAGATGAGCAAGCAAAAGCACCAGGTCCTACGATGAACTAAAGTTAGTTACATGGACAACAGATTTTTCAGACGCACATAGAGATGACCYGCTAAAAACAGATCAAACTACAAGACTTAGCCTTTAGAAAGGAAAAAAAAAATTAAACAAGCAGTTTATCTTAATTTAATGAATTTGTAAACTGAAAGACACAATGCTTCTTCCCATTCCAGCAAAATTATATGCTCAATTTGTGTAAGAAAATCAAATTCCAAAGCTTCATCCCATGACAGGGTAGATTTCTCAATCCTTATCCGAATTTCTTTTATGAAGGTAACAGTGAACAGAATTGTTTAAGTTCATTACCCATCTTCAGGTAGTCTCATGCTACTACTGCAACTACAGCATTTTGGAAGACCACACTGAAGTTCTGTTCTCTCCAGAATTATCATCTTGAATACTTATTCAAGAGAACCAGTAATGGCACAAGAACTTAACAAAAAGCTAATCTAACAAGATACACATTTAATGTGTCCCCCATGGACTTATGGAATAAAAAGCAAAAACCAACAACACAGTAACGGAGCAGATTCAGGAAAGTTCTCATTCAGGTTTTCCACCGGGAAGACTGGTCTATTCTGAAATGTGTCCTCCATCCTCTCCCCGCAAGAACTCTAAAGATTTGTTTAGATCCGCTTTTTAAGAGCAAACCTTGTCTAATGCTGTCCTTTCTTTATAAAATCAGTATTTTAAACACAATGTCTCATACTGCAAAATAAACTTCACGAAAACAGTAAAGGGAGCCCATATACAGAGCAAATACAACTATTTTTTTATCGTGATTGTAATTTAGTGGCGACTGAGCTTTCAGATACCAACTTGCCCGGAATTAGCAATCAAAGTAAAGAAGATTTACAAGTTTATGCTTTCACATCTTGCATTCTGTTGTGGAGGAAGGATGCTTTCCCATCACTTTGTACGCAAAATGCTGGGCCAGACTGTTTGACTGRAGGTGATTTGTCCCACACAACTTCTAGGGAGAAAGTATCAGCACATTTATTACCCTTCTTGTAGCCACTGTCAAGAGGMCCTTCTACTGCATGAAGCAGAGGGCAAGAGGAAAGGCACAAGCATTTATCACTCCTCTTAAAATAGCATTTGAATGTCACCTTTAAAACCACACTCTTAAATCTCTTTAGTGCTTGGCTGGGATATTAACACTTCCTAAATCACTGGGAGGTAAACTCCTATGAGTTATCTTCATATCTCTAATATCTATTTGAGTTTATTTAATTTCCATTATTAGGCAGAAGCCATCTGTAATATTTACCACCTCATTCAGTTTATTAGAGCACAACATAAGGGAGTTTCAACAAGGTGAGAAGGAACCTCCTTCACGAAGAGAAGCTTTTGCTACTAGCCTGCTCCAGAGCAGACTGCAGTTGCGGTGAAGATCCCTGATTGCTCAAGGGCTTCTGGCACTATGACTACTGATGCACACTGCCATCAGGAGCTGTTAAAGCCGGACATCAGTGTCTACTCAGAGTCTCCCTACAACAGAACAGTCTCTGCCTGGAAATGCTAAAAAGCAGAGCACACAGACTCCCCACCACTGATGTAATCTGGGCAATATCAAAGTGGAGCCGAATAGGAGATCTCACCCATCCACTAGAGACAGCCACACAGTTATGAACATGCAAGGATTTCCATTCATTTTATTATGTAAATCAGGCCTGCTAAAAGAATCATTTTTTAAGACAAGCACACTCTATTCTCCTGAAGCACTAATGAAACTTTACAACAACAAGCTAACAGAGCATCTCCAGAAACAAGGTTCCAAGCATCAAGCACACATTTGAATCTGCTTTGTTTACTGTTTTTCAGCTGACAAGCTTCCAATAAAATTCAGGCCAGTCAGCCACTGATAATAGTCAACATCAGCTCACAGTAGCTTGGATCTGCTACTGCACCCAGAAAACCAAATTAAAATAGGGTAAGGGTTTTGTTTTACTAAACACACCTTATTTCTGCTCAGCTCATAGCATCCCAGTTTGCAGGTCTGGGTTCAGTACTGTCCCTTACAATGTAGGAGCCATGCTAGGGAACCTAGCACTGGCCTGATTTCCTGAGCACACACTCTTCCAAAAGAAAAGTAACCTTTAAGTTTATGATACAGTTTGTAAACAAACAAATCCATCATCTAAATTAAGAACAAAAATGCTGTTTGCCATTACGTGATTTTAGATCTGCATTTTTATCTGAGGCATAAATCAACTTCATGTTTGAGCTCTGGATGCTGACGTTACATTTGAAACACAGCATAAGACCATGGTTAAGAAGTTGTCTTCTTAGGAGCATTTCTTCAGGTTTAAGTCTAGCCTCAAATTTAATGACCATAGCCCTTTACAGTCAGCTGTGCTTTTGCCAAACCTTATTCTACTTTCCCCAATAAAAGTCACACCTCTGTTGTGATATATGGCTAACAGCAGCTGTTGAAGCATGAAAGACAGTAGCAGCTACAGCCKGATCAAAATAAATTAACCAATGTTTTGAAAAGGAAATAGTCAATACTGGAATTACCTAAAAACCTCTCAACCTTCTATTCTAACAGGGTAGATATCTTCCAGACAGTTAAGCAAGTCACGAGAGTCACAGCCTTATTTTAAATTGCAACCATATCTGCTTCTTTCAAAACAAGAGAAAGCCAACATACAATTAAAAGTAGAACCTGCATCAAGCAGTAATTCTAATTAAAATAGTAATTCAGGACCACTGTTCACTTCCCTATGAATGCAGACATACTAACAGCAAGACTAGCCATGATAAACTCAGCTTACWGTCTTTTTATTTAAATAGTTTAARAATAAGGGATGGTGCATCTTCTCTRCATTCCTGCAACTTAAAACCAACATACCACAATGACTGTTTCTTGGGTACAAATGGAAGAGTATCTGAACCTTAGAAAGGTGGACAGCTGAAACAAAGTATGAATGTATGAAAAGAAGTGAATTTTTTTATTGCCATTCTTAAACTACACAGGTTCTGCTATAAAATTCTATCACTKTTCTGTTCCTGAACATGAAAGATTGCACCAAGAAGACTGACCTAAAGAGTCAATGAATATATTTCCTTAAGGCTGCTTAGRCAGCCTGTTTCTTTTCAAAGCAGCRGTGTGATCCCAACCACCAGGACACAGTCAATTGCTTAACAACCCTGTTGCCTCAACAAAGCTTACATTTACTCCAGTTTGCAGGATTCCAGTCTTAAACAGCTAGATCTCAAATTTAAGTAGTAGTGAACCATTATTCAGTTTAATATTCCAAAGCTGCATGCACTCAGTAGTCTTCAGAAGCTTTTATAGCTGAACTGGCTGCTGCATACCCCYAACTTAGCTAGGCCTGCAGACACTAAAAACCTGAACTTCATTAGTTTTGCTCCCAAAGCAGCAGATCCAGGCAGTYAAGACCAGGAAGCAGCCAGGGCAGCACACAGATGCCCATGCCCTGCACACCACCATCCTCACATTCTGCTGTTCAAAAGAACATTTTGTAAATCAACAGGTTCCTCGATTCAGCTATCAACCCTTCTAAAGAAGAAACTCAGTAGCATTTGGCCGTGCAGCAAGTAAACTGAATAAACAGAAGGTGAGAAGGCAACTGACTGATCCAAGCTTGAAATGACATGTGCCATGCAGTTATATTTTTACAGCTATTAGCTGATACCTCCAACAAAACTCCCAAGTACCTGACAGACACAAAATAAACCAGCTACTCACACAACGGAACTATGCCCATACATACAGTGCAGTAAACAYCACAAATACCGTGCTATTTTGAAGAACTAGGCTAAAAAGACCTCTCGTGCTAAAAAACAACACCATGCCAAAGGTCATTTTGAGACCAGAGCCTCAAATGTAGGATTAAACATTAGGCTACTAAATCTGCATTTAAACATTGTGCATTTAAACTGCTTTTCAAAACTGCTAAGCTCCTGCTGGCTGTTAGGGGTAGTAATTTAAGCATTTGCTGCATGGAAGGACATGACATAAACGACAGCCATGAAAGTCACATTCTTATTTTACTCACAAAGTTGAAAGAAAACATTCACCAAAAACTTCAAAGAYACATGCAATACCATGACAACATAGAAAAAGTCACGACAAGATATTCAGATTGGGCAAGATGGTTGGTGAGGCTTCTACATTTCACCTCATTCGCCTACTGAGCACACAGCACTGCTGATGCCAGGACAGTTATGCAAGTGCCTGACCGTGTCCGTGGGAAGCACGCCTCGTCTCCTACGTGCTTAATGCTTACTTTTCATTGCTGTCACAGACACCACGTATGGTAYGTTCCTCCTGCATATAGATTAGCCAAAATATAAGACCAGACCTGTAAAGTGATTGCAACATCATTTCTGACTGCAGCTTCCAAAAAACTCAGTTTCCTGAATGCCTGAAGACCTTTTTCTTTTTTCAATTCACTTAGAATGCTTTCCTACTACACGCTTCACACAGTACAGCTGTGTTAAAAATTAAGTCCGTATAGTTCAGACATCAAAGGATGGCAGGAATCTCGTTCTCCCTCATCCCGGGAAAGGGAGACAGGACTTGCAAAGATGAAAAGAATGACCCGATGCACTTCAGGAATATTCTGTCTTAGTGGGAAGCATCAGCAAATATGATTTAAGCATTTCTGAGAAGTTTAGTTTCACATTTATCTTAGTAAAATTCAGTTAGTTCTTCACAGAAATACATCCTTACAAGAACCGCAGTAGCAACTTAAAGGCTGTCACTGTCTCTTGGTAAATTAAGAATTGGATGGGGGAGTGGCAGAGAAAACCTAAGGTGCCTTTCCTCAAAGGTCACAGGTTCTGCCAATGTGAAGTCAGCTAAATGCCGTGAGTGCTATTCAGTAACTTTTGGCCAAGAAATCCACGAACCCTGCATTTCCCATAAAATCATTCAGCAAAAGCCAGATTGGATTTTGTTTCCTTAATGTATGATGTACTTTGGCAGAAAACAGGCTTTCACCGAGGCAACTGAGGGCACAACAGCCTTCGAATATTTGGCAGCTTGTTGCTGTCAAGCAGCTGATGCAGGAATGACCAGCCCAGAGTTCAGCCTGTGCCACACATTTGGAAACAATATCCTACGTCATTCAAGTTCACAGGAGCTCTGATACAAGACCACAACAGCGTCACTAAGGAGAGGACTCTGATGCAAACCCACTGAGCCTCGTTACATCATGCAGAAGCATTTGCCATACCAGTTGGGCCGCAAACTCTTTGCCCGAACACAATTATAAGTCAGCACCTACAATATTACAGAAGAAGCCTCAGCATGTCTTTTCTTTGCTGATCAGAACAGGAAAGTTTAGAGCCATTTATTAGAAGTA